>NC_082403.1:2593729-2610259 GCF_031168955.1 Gadus macrocephalus
CTATGTGCAGCCATCGGGTCAAACCCCATGCGTTGAAGAAAGAAGCACAAGGGTATCCTTTTGCGTCAGAAGCTGAAGCCAAAGTCACTGACCGTTCGTCAAAAATCAACGGGCTCGGAGTGAGAATGTGTTGGTTTCATCTCATGAATCATTGAAAATTATTCTAAAAGTTTGTAGTTAACATGAAAAAATGTCTAACTCCAAAATAAAAATACAATTAAATTCACAGATAAAGTAACAAGACATATAGTTAATGGAGGTAAGGGCTACTAATATTCTTAAATGCCCCGCGTACTGAAATACTTACGGGAAGTAGTATTTCTCAATCTGTGCTCATCATGAAAGTAATAATCTAGTGCCATACGATTTAAAACGCCCCTTCAGTGGACTGTACCATTTCTCTGCCTTCAGCATCTTTTGACTTTTGTTTACTTGACATCACTCGACTATTGCTCCATTACAAAACTCCGGCGGCACTGGCAGCGATGAAGGTTATGTGTGTTTGTCGCTACCAATAGAGCTGCGAGGAGAGCTACGGTATCAAGGTGACGGTTCCTAATGAGTTGTGAAAAAATGCAAGTCAACTAGTTTTGTAGCCCATGAACAAACAAATTAGATTGAGTCACTTGATGTTTGTCATTTCTTTCCTCCGTGGTATTAGCCTACTGTCCTACTTTTAGTCCAAAATAATATATTGCCTTATAGTTATTAGATTTAGTGATATAATGTACGTCCTTTATTTCAGTTAGGGGAGTAGGCAAATGGATTTCAAAGCCAGGAGGAGGGGCATTATGTCAATGCATAACATAGCGTTTATGTTCTGCAATCGTCTCTGTTATATAGCCTTGATCGCCACTGTGGGTGTACGTTCGAAGTAGGCCCATGATGTATAGATATTGTAACGTCAGTGGGGTTGGTTCAGTGTTCCCTCGTTGTCAGTCACGTCAGTTAGCCTGCTGCCCGCATTCAGCGCACCGCTGCCCCAACCTGCAGGTCAAGTGAATGAGCAATCGAGAAAAATCCTCCCATTATACTTTCTTGATTAAGTTGGTGTTGTTTGTTGTTTCCCCAAGATATCTGTTAGCATGTGTTTCTTTCTTCAGAATTAGCTACCTGGCATAGGCATTTCATTCAATTTCAGAAGAATGTAGGTCACACACCGTAAGTGTGTAATGATGAAGGTATGAATATAGAGGCAGGGCTTTCTAATGACGCCATCGCCCCCCCCAATGGGAATGCTGACCCCGCCCCCCCCCCGAAGCTGGGGGGGTAATTGGAACACTGTTTGGGAGCATGGTGAAACTTTATTCTGGGTTTAAATGATGAATATCTAAATGTGAGAGGTCAGACATCAGATATAAACTTACCTCCTGTCTGGTTAAAGCACTTCTTCAGATACAAAATAGTGGCCTTGATGCTCTGCTGGGCACCCAGAGCCCTTTCAGTTATCATCTCCAGTTCACCTGGATGATCTCTGTAGAACTGTTCCGTCCAGGCCTGTTTCAGCACTATTCCCTGGGTGTTGCTGTCATAGTACCCAATCTGAACTCCATCCACCATCCCAACAGCTACAAACTCTGGGAAGGTTGGGAGTCCAGACGACCCCGTGATGAAATACTGCAGAGAGTGAAGCACTGTAGACAGACAGACAGACAGGTTAATACGGTACATCACTGTAGACAGACAGACAGGTTAATACGGTACATCACTGTAGACAGACAGACAGACAGGTTAATACGGTACATCACTGTAGATCGCTGGCTGTCCAGACCTTCAACTACAACACAACCTGCTGCCTTTTAATCATTACTGCTGACATGAATATTAAACTATTATTGAAATAGCTATTAAAATGTTGTCATATTTATAAGCATATTGGTGAATTTCTGTATTCGATGACGGCATATTAACTATCTTCACATTGCTATCATTGGAATGATGATAATTAATAATATAATTATTATATAATTATATTTCATAATAATATATTGATAGCAATGATAATAATTAAATTAGTGTGTGTCTGCGTGTGTATACGCGTGTGTGCGCGTGAGTGATGATTCTCCAAGAACGTTGACTAGTTAATAATAAGATATCACTGAGTGTTAATATAATCCTTAGGATTCAAAGTAGACTTAAAGTCAGTGGCAGTTTTAACATAGAGGCATGCGGCCGCTTGGCCACATACAGCAGAGATGCAGAGATGAGGCAAGACAAGTCTAAACGTGATAATAAAATAAAGGGTTAGGAAAAGGGTTAGGAAATAGAGTTACCCAAGCGGCTCAAATAAAAGAAAAATGAAAAAAGACGCCGGAAAGTATTTGGCAACGCTGCCAAAGATGACACACTTTCTTATGGCTACTGTTGGGGACACAGACAGGAACAACAACGTCCAAAGCGTTGAACACGCCGCTACAGCAGCAGCAGCAGCTAGCTGTGAATTGGTGAAGACCTGTGAGAAGACGTCAATAAGTAGGACTGTTAGAAGCGTGTGATGTGGAGAACAATCTATCTTTTCCCGCTCATAGACTCTCTCTCTCTCCCTCTCTCTGTCTCTCTCTCTCGTACAAAGGCTTGTTTGTAGAATGTTTGAAATGTCAATCTCAATTGCAATGCCAATTGCAACCTCACTCACACATACAAAGTCAATTACTCATCATGGCAATATTTGCTAAGCATATGACTGTTTGTGATGTTTCGCTAAATATATCACTGTTTGTGGCGGTTCACCCTAACTACTTCTCTTGCTGGTTATATTGATATTGATTTGATCTTAATAATAAACAGTGCTGGTTTGTCTGGCATTTTGGCAAAGACAGGTGTTATCTGAAACCTTATTCTCTTTCTAGTTCCATCGTGACTATTAGTTTGTGGACTGCTATACTTTGTGCGTTCTCCACTTTCCATCTTTATTTTGGAGTAAAAAAGTGTACATATCTTTGGCCTGGGCCCCCAAACAGCTGCAGTCATGTAGAACATTTTCCGTCAATTTCCTCAGAACATATTAAACCACACTGAGAAACAGCCAACAATACAAAAAACAGTGGTAAAAATCAAAGTATCCAACCCAACAAGATGACTCATTGACGAGAAATGAAGGAAGAAAATAACCCTGTCTATTAGAGAAGCACACAACAGTACAAACGTGATATATATATTTTTTCTCTGTTCTGTTTTAAAGATCGAATGAGGTGGGCCCCATACATATCTTCGCCTTGGGCCCCCAATTTGCTAAATCCGCCACTGCTTAACGTACACGGATTCCCTCCTAACTGTAGTTTAATGTTTGGTTCTGATAATAGATTGTACATTTGGGAACAACATCATCAAACCAGTGCACTGGTTTCGTTCTCACAGTTCGAATCCAGAATAAATGTTCTTACATTAGTTTAAATACTCACAGTAAAAGCTGAATCATGTTGTGGATTAATTTAACTCATTAGAGAGGATACTCAAATGCTTTTCAACCAAATTAGGGAATCTAAGCATCGTCTCTTCAGGGACCATGAACCAAACATTTTGGAAGGATAGTTTTGAAAAGTAAAAACTTTACTCAGTCTTACCTGAGGACACACCGTGACCAAAGACCAAAAGCAGCAGCCCTATCAGCGCCTTCATATCGATGTATTCAGAAGAACAGCTCGAGGAGATTATCCGCAGAGACGTGACTCCGAGTCCAGCATCAGACGCACTGACCAGGAAACATGCGGACAAGAGGAGAACTTCAAAGTGAAACTAACTCTTACCCACACACACACACACACACACACACACACACACACACACACACACACACACACACACACACACACACACACACACACACACACACACACACACACACACACACACACACACACACACACACACACACACAGAAATTAGTATTTGTTTTCTAATACTTCTGCTGTTAATAAGGTTAGACGAATCGCTAGTGGTTTTTTCTTATGACACGGTGTGACTACTCATGTGGTACTTCAGTGTGACCTGTAGGGGGGAGTATAACATCAAATAATGAACCATCACGCATCCAGTCTCGGGACCCATTAATAAATCCCAGAAGTCATTTATCAAGGAGAACTACTCCACGGTCGATGCATTGGAAAAGTGGCGGACTCAGGGGGGGGGGGGGCAGGGGGGGCGACCCCCCCCCCCCTCGTGGCTCAATGGTTGAAAAAGCGCGCTAAAGTGCACTTCAAGAGTGTCGAAAACGAGAGGAAATGCCTTATTGGAAATGCCCATTTCACGTGCAAAACATGATTAGGTGCCCTCTAGGGTGCTCCTTCATACAATAAGTTATGATGATGTGCCCT
Organism: Gadus macrocephalus; assembly: GCF_031168955.1. Classification (NCBI taxonomy): domain Eukaryota; kingdom Metazoa; phylum Chordata; class Actinopteri; order Gadiformes; family Gadidae; genus Gadus; species Gadus macrocephalus. The sequence continues at coordinate 2,598,043 of NC_082403.1, forward strand.
CTAGAACAAGAAAATTCAATGACGTGCCTTAATGAGTGCCCTTATAGTACCCTTCTGCCCGTCTGGTGCCCTTTTAGTGCCCCCTTTAGTACCCTGATAGTGCCCTTCTGCCCGTCTGGTGCCCTTCTAGTGCCCTGATAGTCCCCTTCTGCCCGTCTGGTCCTTCTAGTGCCCTGATAGTGCCCTTCTGCCCGTCGGGTCCTTCAAGTGCCCTTCTAGTGCCCTTCTAGTACCCTGATAGTGCCCTTCTGCCCGTCTGGTCCTTCTAGTGCCCTTCCAGTGCCTTTCTAGTGCCCTTCTAGTGCCCTGATAGTGCCCTTCTGCCCGTCTGGTCCTTCTAGTGCCCTTCTAGTGCCCTTCCAGTGCCCTTCTAGTGCCCTGATAGTGCCCTTCTGCCCGTCTGGTGCCCTTCTAGTGCCCTTCTGCCCGTCTGGTGCCCCCATGGTTGAAAAAGTGTGCTAAAGTGCCCTCTATGGTGGTGAAAATGAGAGAAAGTGCCTTATTGGCTGCCCTTTACACGTGAACGAAAATTAATGAGTGCCCTAGGTTGCCCCTGATGATGATGATGTGCCCTCTGGAGCAAGAATATGGCAAACCGAAAAAAACATGTTGTGGTTAGCTATTGAGGTGCAGACGTTCCTCTCTTTGGTAGCTGACGAACGGGGAATGCGGGGCGTTGCTTTCATGTGGCGTCGCCATGACAAACGGCTACATCGAGTGGTACTTAAATCTCCACTGGATAACGAAGCAAAAAGCGGATAAAGAGTATGTCAGAACCCATAGTGGAAAAGCGCAATTAGATGCCAAGTTAGAAAAACTTAATATTTTCAGTTTGCATAATCCGTTTAAAATGTATATAAATATTTGAGCGTTCAAGATCATTCAAGTGTAGGTCGTTTCGTGCAAGAGAGACGATAATGGTCAGCTATCAGCTCAACATGAAGGAAAACTTCCTTAAATGTTTCCGTAGCTGGCTGTCAGCGGTCAAAGACTGTATGGTAGCGGCACATTGAATTTTCTCCAGTCAAATTTTTACTTAAATGTTAGTAAAGATGAAAGCAGTAAGGCATCCTCCTTTCTTTGGCTAAAATGTGAAAGTGCACAATGATGTGAACAACTCATTTTGGTGTTTATAAAGTCGCTAGAATAAGGGGAAACAGTGTCTTTGAAGCACATTTTTTCCTGGGGGAGGACCCCCAGACCCCCGTTTCAATTATGAGCCCAACTATTCTTTTAAGTGCTACATGGAGATGTAACAAGTGGCCCCAATAGGACCTTCAAGGCAGCGCTTGCTAAGGTTAGGGGATAGGACCTTCCAGGCAGCGCTGCCTTTAAGGCTCCGTTGGGGGAACAAAACACCATCAAGTTAGAAAAGCCACTGTGTCCGCTGGTGGGGCCCCATGTTGTCCAGAATGTGCCCTTTTTTATTTTTTCGCCCCTGCCCTTCAAACAGTCTGAGTCCGCCACTGCATTGGAATGTATGTCGAACTATATGCCGTGTATCCATCTACTTATTTCAAGGAAGATACTCTTCAGCAGAGAGAATTAGCAAAACAGATGAATGGGTGAGAGTAAATGGGTGAGAGTGTGAATGGATGAGAGGTTGGATGGCGGAGGATGTGAATAGGTGATTGTGTGAATAGGTGATTGTGTGAATAGGTGAGCGTGTGAATAGGTGATTGTGTGAATAGGTGATTGTGTGAATAGGTGAGCGTGTGAATAGGTGAGCGTGTGAATAGGTGAGCGTGTGAATAGGTGAGCGTGTGAATAGGTGAGCGTGTGAATAGGTGAGTGTGTGAATAGGTGAGCGTGTTAATAGGTGAGCGTGTGAGAGGGTGAAGGCGCGCCCCCTGACCGGCGGCCTCGTTGTAGTGCACGCTGACGCGGTCCAGCTGCAGGTCACTAAACATGGTATCACAATACCACGTTTAGCAGTATAATGTTCAGCTATACATAATCCACAATGCCGACACTCTGTCATCATTCAAAACGGCCCTCAAAACACACCTCATCACCATCACACCACCCTTGCTCTTTTAAAACTTTCTGTTTTGTGTGGTCCACAGAGTGGACATTGGCACACACAGCACTGTCAAATGCTCATCAAGTCAAATGTATTCATTAAGCTCATGTTTATAAAGCGCACCGTCTCTGTATGCTCAAAATGTGGTTATGTTTTTGTTATGCCTCCTCTGTGCTCCAGAAGCTCTTCCTTCCACTGGACGCTTGCAGACTCAACGCAGGAACAGCTGTTCATGGACACACTGTACCAAGAAGCCATTGTGGTTTGAATGCTGAATGCTCTGTGGAATAGACCAACATATACACAGAGAAACACTACTTTAACAGAATGACGAATGCTCTGTGGAATAGACCAACATATACACTGAGAAACACTACTTTAACAGAATGACGAATGCTCTGTGGAATAGACCAACATATACACTGAGAAACACTACTTTAACAGAATGTGTCTACACAATGAGGGAGAGAGAGAGAGAGAAAGAGAGAGGGGAGAGAGAGAGAGAGAGGGGTTATAAAATATTTACAACTCAGGTTTTCCCCCCCGCAATGCTAAAATAAAAGTTGACAGTGGCAAGTGTTTTGTTAAAAAAGCGGTGTTGTTACATAAATTATGTCACACCTTAATTATACTTACACAAAAGATGAAAAGCCTGTTCTATTGTTAGACCATAATATTGTCAAATCAAGGCAAGTTTTGATGGGATTTCTATGCTGCAACAAGGCAGTTTACAAACGAAGGTGTTGTACTGTGCTGCTCCAAAACATTGCCTAATAATGTGCCGAAGATGTTTACGTATTGTTTTTTTGTGTACCAAGTGCCCCGCGATGTTAACTGCATCACTGTTGTGTTGGTCAATAAACCAAATGAAAAAAATATGCGAGTTGCATCAAATTAAGTTCTGTGGAACCTTTTGACAAACTAGAATTATGATTCAATTATATGTATAAACAACTTAGTAAAAAATGATGTGGATGAGAACCTTATGTTTTAATCAATTTAACTTAATTGCATTATTTTATTGCTACAAATAAGATGCATGTTGAAAGGACAAATTTAAAATATGTAGCCTGCAACTATATTCTTTAAATCCAGCTTACATAATCGACAAACGTTACATTGTAGCTTTTAACTCAGCTAATACAATGTTGTGGATCCTGTTGACAAAAGACATTGAATTGAGGTCAATGTTTCCTTTGGCCCAGGGGGTCCGGTTCTGTTCCAGTGCTGTTGAGGGAGACCTGCTGCCCCCCCTCCCTCCACTCCTAAGACGTCTCCCTCAGGGGTTGAAGGTCAGGGCCCGGATTCACAAAGCATTCTTAAGAAGAAAAAAGTTCTTAAGTAGCACTTTTTTCTTAACCATGTTCTTAAGACACCATTTAAGAAGATTTGATATTCTTGAATATTTTATGTTTTTTCTTAACTTTTTTCTCAACTTTCTTCTTAATTTTTTTCCTAAGTTCCTACGTTTTTTTCCTAAGAAAGTATTTAAGAACAAATGAGATTCTTGAAGACAAAGTTCTTGAATTTCTTCTCAAGTTTCTTCACAACTTTAAGAGAAGCCCTCTCCATTCTTAAACCAGCTGCAGTGAAAAGGTAAGTCTTGATATGTATTTACTTTGTATGACATTTTTATATATTTATTTAGTATTTAGTAGTCCTAGACAATGTATTTGTAATTTATGTAGGTCAGAGTATTTTTTATATATATTTTTTTAATGTAGCCTAGCTTATTTTGGCAGTTGACATAGTTTAAATGGACACTTCAGTCTGTGTGACATGTGTGCCTGTTGATTTCACTACAATGTACTCTTAGTAAATCATGGAGACCATTATTGATGCGTGTTTCTACTTAATTTACATTTACATTTAGGGCATTTAGCAGACGCTTTTATCCAAAGCGACTTAAATCGGTTAATAAATCACTATGAACATATGTTTTTAAGTAGGCCAAGTTACTGAAACCATGTCCTTACTATTATTACTTTTAGATGGAAGTTCTTTGGGTGGCAGCTAGGGAGAGAATCCACTAGCCCTCCAGACCATGTCTTAATTAGACAGTATAGGCTCTCTAGGCCAGCCATTCTTTTTCTAGCTGATAGCTTATCAATTGATCTGAAAAGAGAAACAGGGCGATCAACACCACTTCCAGTGGTGTTGCAGATTATGGCTGCCCTGAGGTTCTATGCCTCTGGGTCTTTTCAAACGGTGGTGGGGGGCACACTGGGTGGAAGCCAGTCCTCCGTTAGCAGAGTGGTCAGAGATGTTTCAAATGCACTCTGCAGAAGAGTAGGCAGTTTAAAGAGTTTCCTACAACAGATGCAGAATGTATTACAGCCAAACAACAGTTCTTCAATATAGTCGGATTTCCAAATGTGCTGGGGGCAGTTGATGGGACACATATTGCAATCAAAGATAATGTTATTTATTTTAATTTTTTTGCAAATCTGTTTATTCTGTTTATGAACGTATCAGCTTGAATCAAAAAACATTTCACGTGGTGCTTGAAGTGTTACCTTAAAGGGGTAGTTCGGAATTTTGGACATAGGGCCTGATTCCCAAGTGAGCATTGGTATTCTATATCACTGGAGATAGTCCTTCTAGTTGCAGAGTTCGCTCGTGCTAGGCTAGCGCACGGCAACGGGCAATGCTAGCCTGCTATTAAAAACAGTCTTACCCACTCCACAGTACACCCGAGGTAAATCAATTATAACGCCAGACTATAGATTTAAATGTCTGTGTTGATAGAATAATGTTAGAAATAAAACTAACCTTGCATCGCATGAATCATCGAGGGACTACTTTCTCAGCAGAAGCGGAATTTTACTATGCGCTGGTTAGGTTTGTAACCGAATCACGACAGAAGAACGTAAACAGAGAAGCGTGGGACAGAAGCGCAATTGAACGACTAGGCAACATGATGGTTCAGTGTGCTTTTAGAAATTGTAGAAATAAACGGTACAGATGGGCACCACAAAGTTTCCACCAATTTCCAGTGCGAGATCCAGAAAGGACTCAACTGTGGCTTGTTGCTGCTGGCTTGGTCATCAAAACAACGCGGCTCGTACACGTACGGTTCGTTGGATACAACAAATTCCTCATAATCGTCTTCAAAAGCAGATGCATCGCTAACTCCTCAAAACGTGGACATATCTTGTTAATTGAATACGGTTATAGAATTCCTTCGTTCACTGTACTCTGCGTTTGTAGCAATGACAGCGGCAGGTAACCTAGGTATCAGTCCGCCGCTGCCGTAGCCTACGTACAGGAATATAAACACTGCTGCTGAGACCCCGCAATTCCCTCAAAATGCAATGCAATGCAAGGTTGGTTTTATTTCTAACATTATTCTATAAACAGACATTTAGATTTATAGTCTGTCGTTATAATTGATTTACCTCGGGTGTACTGTGGAGTGGGTAAGACTGTTTTTAGTAGCAGGCTAGCATTGCCCGTTGACGTGCGCTAGCCTAGCACGAGCGAACTCTGCAACTAGAAGGACTGTATGAAATGTGTTGAAAACTGTCTCCAGTGATGTAGAATACCAATGCTCACTTGGGAATCAGGCCCTATGTCTAAAATTCCGAACTACCCCTTTAAGTATGAATTATTCCATACATTTTAATTCCATAGGCACCAAATGATGAGGAGGAGGCCTTTGTAAATAGGAAAAATGTCCACTGGATAAACACACAGGTCATATGTGATGCAACGCTGCGAGTGAGGTGAGAACTACACATGAATTCTACTTTAGGTTAAAACAAAAAACACACTGTATTGCCCTAACCAATGTCCTCTATGACAGGAGACAGTGGCTATGCCTTAAGGCCATGGTTGATGACACCCATCCTTCACCCTGCAACAGAGCCAGATGAGCGCTACAGCCGGGCACAACGAAGAACACGTAGTGTTGTGGAGAGGTGCATCGGGGTAGTGAAGTCAAGGTTTAGGTGTATCGACCGTTCTGGTGGAGTGCTCCAGTACACTCCTGAGAGGGCATGTACAATTATTACCTGTGCTTTTATCCTCCACGACATCTGCATTATGTACCGCTTGCCAATCCCTGACCTCCCAGATGATGATGACCCCGAGGGAGATGTCCCAGTCCCTGCCCCATGTAACAATGGCATGCAAGTGAGACAAGACCTCATAAGGAGGAGATTCATGTGAAGAAAAAACACAATAAACCACACATGAAAACCTCTGAGTGATTGCTGTTTTATTCTAGGTTCAACGTTTTTTTTTTAATCAGACTTGGCTTGGGCAAGGCGAAGCTTCTCCCTCTCGACGAGCAGCTTTTCCCTCTCCACCTGCAGGAGTTGCTCCTGAGTACGCCTCAGCATTCTAACTTCCTCCAAAAGCTGACGCTGAAGGGAGACCACGTCCACTGTGCTGCGTCTGGATGTGGCAGCTGTATGAAAGGTTTCTGAGATTAGCTGTGATAATGTCCATAACCAATAAATAGATAAATCTACACTAAACACTGACAACAGCACGACTCGTACGGCTATGAAGAGGTAATGCAGCTACAATAAAAACTGGGAAACTTTCATTTCCTGGGTGAAACCAGTGCAAGGTGAATCTGGTAACGTTTTATGTGAAGTTTGAAGAGTCATTTTTCCGTTTCAAACGGAGGAGATGAATACGACGTGAAACGACACAGACAATGCGAGACTCATAAAAAAAAAGTAGGTTTTCTCATGTGAGAGAACTTGGGAAGTATATCTTATAAATAGGATATATTTGTTAGTTGTTCTTTTGCAGGCTGTTACTTGCTACTGAATCAACCAGATGGCAAAGCATAGTAATGTTATAAGCAAAGGGGCATAATAGATTTTGTTTTATTTTTATAAATGTTCTTTTAGACTACCTCGATGCATTGGTATCCCACATTGTCCCACACAAACGTAGTCTTTGACCCACATCTGGTGAATTGGGATCTGGTCACCCTACCTGAATGGGCCCAATCTTATTTTGAATTTTGACCGTGGCACAAATGCAGACAGAAATCGGCTTTAGGAACCGTTGAGTTTGTTGAAACCGAGTTCTGGCTAATTTGGATGGAAACACAGCTTTTCATTATTAACACAGCGTCAGTGTAACTATTCCTCTAGAATCTGTTCTGGAGCTCAGGGTCACTCAGGGACTGATCTGAGCCTAGCCCTATTCATAGAACTCATTTACCCACAATCCACCATGTTCTCCTGAATTGAGCTACTCCTGAGAGCTGTGTGTTTACCCAGTAGCTTCAGCAGTGTCCAGGTACACCTGGCAGTGGTTGTGATGAGGTCAGGTGGAGGTGGTGAGACATGTGTTCCCCCCCTCCATCCCCTCCAACACCAGTCTTACCCCCGTTGGTCCTGATGAGGGCGGGGTCCAGGGGGGTGGAGATGTCCTCGATGCCTTTCAGCTGGACCACACACTCGTACCTCCCCCAGTCCTCCTGTGGGACGGCCGTGAGGTTGAGGTCCACGCTGACCTGGAAGGTCCCGTCGTGGTTGGGGAGGACCTCCCCGGGGTCCACCTGCTCATGGAGCTCCAGGCCGTCTCTCCTCCAGAACACCACCACCCTGTCAGGGTAGAAGCCTGTAGCATGGCACACCACTGGGGAGGAGGGGCTCCTCTGGAGCAGAGACACCCGCGGACGCTCTGGAGAGAGAAGAGAGAAGAGAGAAGAGAGGAGAGAGGAGAGAGAGAGAGAGAGAGAGATTATTTCATAATGTAAACACGTGTTCTTGTCATGTAATATATATATATAATATATATTCTATATTTGATATTCTTCCAAAAAGCTCTGACCTGCGTCCCCTGCGGGGGGGGGGGGGGGGGGGGGGGGAGAGAGAGAACAGTGACTCAGAGACAAGAGTCTGTCAACGCCCAGCAGGTCATGTGACTCTACCTGTTCTCTGCAGAGTGCTCTTCCCATAGGCCAGGTACCTCTTCAGCCAATCAACACACTCCTTGGTGAGGTAGTTCTTCCTGTGTTGATTCAGAGCTCTATCCTGATCCCATCTCAGTTTGGTGGTGACAGCCTGACGTACTGGAGCGACCCAGGTCAGGGTCTTCAGGTCGAACGCTATGAAGTCCTCTCCATCATAACCAAACTGGTGATAACCATCAGTAGAATCATCCTCATCATCCCACTCACAACCACACATGAACTGAAACATGTGGGCACCTGAGAGAGAGAGAGAGAGAGAGAGAGAGAGAGAGAGAGAGAGAGAGAGAGAGAGAGAGAGAGAGAGAGAGAGAGAGAGAGAGAGAGAGAGAGAGAGAGAGAGAGAGAGAGAGAGAGAGAGAGAGAGAGAGAGAGAGAGAGAGAGAGAGAGAGATTAGATGTAATTTATGTAATTTTTTCATTAACATTAAATACACACGGCGCCACAACACAAACCAAATGAGCATTACTATAAGATAACTCATTATGATAAATAAATGAAACCACAGAGAATAAGAGCAGCCAGAGTCTTTGGACGGATGTGCCTCTGCCTCAGGTGACCCGCGGGCCGTTTGACACGGAGCCTCTTCAGAACACACCCCTACACTACCACCATTTTTTTTCGACATTTTGCCGTTGTTGACGGCGATGAGGCGATGAGACGACCGTGGCTGTGGGGTCAAGGGGCCGCGGGGCCCAGCTACCACTAGTGGCCCTCTTCTCTCTTGGCTCATGATAGGCCTCTGATCTTTGTAAGCCCCAAACTAAACATCACATTGTCTGGGGCCTTCGCCGATTGGGGGGGGGGGGGCTATCATGGGCCTATCATTAGTGCAGCTCATGATAGACCCCCGATCGGCGAAGGCCCTGGGGCTTCAGCCCAGGCAAGACCGGGCATTAAGGCGGCCTTCAACAGGCGGGGTGGTGTGTGTGTGTGTGTGTGTGTGTGTGTGTGTGTGTGTGTGTGTGTGTGTGTGTGTGTGTGTGTGTGTGTGTGTGTGTGTGTGTGTGTGTGTGTGTGTGTGTGTGTGTGTGTGTGTGTGTGTGTGTGTGTAGGAGTATGGTGGATCTTTATCCTGGGGTTGAATGATGGATATCTCCATGTGAGAGGTCAGACAGTAGATATAAACTTACCTCCTGTCTGGTTAAAGCGCTGCTTGGCAATCCCAATGTTGGCTTTGAAGACCTGCTGGGTACCCTGAGCCGTTCCAGTGTTCCTCTCCAGGTAGTTGGGGTCATCTCTGATGACCTGCTCCATCCAGTCCTCTTTGGGGACTACTCTCTGGGTGTTGCTGTCATAGTAGTTAATCTGAACTCCATCCACCATCCCAACAACAACAAACTCTGGGAAGGCTGTGAGTCCAGACGACCCCGTGAGGAAATACTGCAGAGAGTGAAGCACTGTAGACAGACAGACAGACAGGTTAATACGGTACATCACTGCAGACAGACAGACAGACAGGTTAATACGGAACATCACTGTAGACAGACAGACAGACAGACAGGTTAATACGGTACATCACTGTAGACAGACAGACAGACAGGTTAATACGGTACATCACTGTAGACAGACAGACAGACAGGTTAATACGGTGCATCACTGTAGACAGACAGACAGACAGGTTAATACGGTACATCACTGTAGACAGACAGACAGACAGGTTAATACGGTACATCACTGTAGACAGAGAGACAGGTTAATACGGTACATCACTGTAGACAGACAGACAGACAGGTTAATACGGTACATCACTGTAGACAGACAGACAGACAGGTTAATACGGTACATCACTGTAGACAGACAGACAGACAGGTTGATACGGTACATCACTGTAGACAGACAGACAGACAGGTTAATACGGTACATCACTGTAGACAGACAGACAGACAGGTTAATACGGTACATCACTGTAGACAGACAGACAGACAGGTTAATACGGTACATCACTGTAGACAGACAGACAGACAGACAGACAGGTTAATACGGTACATCACTGTAGACAGACAGACAGACAGGTTAATACGGTACATCACTGTAGACAGACAGACAGACAGGTTAATACGGTACATCACTGTAGACAGACAGACAGACAGGTTAATACGGTACATCACTGCAGACAGACAGACAGACAGGTTAATACGGTACATCACTGTAGACAGACAGACAGACAGACAGACAGGTTAATACGGTACATCACTGTAGACAGACAGACAGACAGGTTAATACGGTACATCACTGTAGACAGACAGACAGGTTAATACGGTACATCACTGCAGACAGACAGACAGACAGGTAAATACGGTACATCACTGTAGACAGACAGACAGGCAGGTTAATACGGTACATCACTGTAGACAGACAGACAGACAGGTTTATACGGTACATCACTGTAGACAGACAGACAGACAGGTTAATACAGTACATCACTATAGACAGACAGACAGACAGGTTAATACGGTACATCACTACAGACAGACAGACGGGTTAATACGGTACATCACTGTAGACAGACAGACAGACTGACAGGTTAATACGGTACATCACTGTAGACAGACAGACAGACTGACAGGTAGCTGTACATCACTATAGACATACAGACAGGTTACGACAGACAGGTTAATACTGTTCATCCCTCGAGACAGAAAGGCCCATGGCCCCTCCCCCTGCTCTATGGCTCCCCCTGTCCAATGGCTCCGCCCCCTGTCCCATGGCTCCGCCCCTGGCCGTCCAGGTAATGTAGGAACCTTCAGTTTGATCTTATTGACATCCAAACATCTCACTGTAGCCTACAGCGCTGGCTGTCCAGACCTTCAACTACAACACAACCTGCTGCCTCTCAATCATTCATGCTGACATGAATAATAAACTATTATTTGGATAACTATTTCAATGTTTACGATTGGTAAACATACCAAGTATATTGTTGAATTTCCTTCTTTGATTACTACCTTCACATTGCCATCATTGGAATGATAATAATTAATAATAGAATCATATAATTTAATATTTCATAAAAATATATTGATAGCAATGATAATAATTGTAGTGTGTCTGCAATATGTGAGCGTGTGTGTGATGATTCCCCAAGAACGTTGAAAATGTATTAATACGATAACTCTGCGTGTTAATATAATACTTAGGGTTGGAAGTAGACTTAAAGTTCACATCGGATTCCTTCCTAACTGAAGTTTAATATTTGGTTCTGATAATAGACCATCGAACCAGTGCGCTGGTTTCGTTGTCACAGTTTAACCCTAAATAAGTGTTCTTATATTAGTTTAAATATTCACAGTAAAAGATGAATCATGTTGTGGATTAATTGAACTCATTTGAGAGGATAATAAAATGCTTTTCAACAAAAGTAGGGAATCTAAGCGTTGTCTCTTCAGGGACCATAATCAAACCTTTTGGTAAGATCGTTTTGAAAAGTAAAAGTCTTCAGTCTTACCTGAGGACACACCGTGACCAAAGACCAACAGCAGCAGCCCCGTTAGCGCCTTCATATCGATGTATTCAGAAGAACAGCTCAATGAGATTATCCACAGAGACGTTACTCCGACTCGAGCATCAGACGCACTGACCAGGAAACCTGCGAACAAGAGACGGATCACGAGGGAGAGGCCGGACTGGACCAATAGGAATTCAATTCGGCTCTGAAGTGAAACTCAAACACACACGTAGGAGGAGGCCCTGCTGGAGCTCCGCAAGAAACACCGTCTCCTTCATAAGAGTACACGTAAGAGGAAGAAATGTAAAATGCTAAGCTAATAAGTCAACTCTGGACCTTTTTTATTTTTTTCATAAAATGTGGAAGTAATGAATTAAAGCGCTCTCATTTTATTTTAAAGTAGACTAATTGCTATGTTGGTTTTTTAGGTCCAGAGTAATTTACCATTTGTCATTGCTGTGTTTCCAGGGTGGGGTAAGGGAATGGAAGTGTGTGCTATGTGTATGGATGTGAACGTGTGGAGGAGGGGGTGACGCGGCGGATGCTGAGGTAACGTGAGAAATAAAGAGGCTATGGGCATTGGTAAACCTTATTTCAATTTAAATGCTTTGAGAAGCTGGTCATGAAACACAATAAAGCCTCCATACCGCCATCATTAGATCCTAATCGGTTTGCTTACCGGAAGAACAAGTCAACAGAGGATGCCATTGTCATTGTGTTACACACTCTACTAGAACATCTTGAGCACAGGAACACGTATGGGAGACTCCTTTTTGTTGACTTTAGTTCAGCCTTCAACACTTGGCT
>NC_082403.1:2610359-2709044 GCF_031168955.1 Gadus macrocephalus
CTGTCTACAACACACAGAGATGGAATGAGGATAAAGCTGGATTACAATACTATAAGAACTACCACACCAAGGAGTGTGTTGGTGGGCTGAAGGTGCTCCTGTTCTATGGGAAGAGCACTCTGCAGAGAACAGGTAGAGTCACATGACCTGGTGCTGGGCGTCGACACACTCATGTCTCTGAGTCTCTCCCCCCCCCCTCTCTCTCTCTCTCTCTCTCTCTCTCTTCTCTCTCTCTCTCTCTCTCTCATCTCTCTCTCTCTCTCTCTCTCTCTTCCCCCCCCCCCCTCTCTCTCTCTCACTCTCTCCCGCCCCCCCCCCCCTCTCTCTCTCTCTCTCTCTCCCCCTCCTCCCCCCTCTCTCTCACCCCCCCTCTCTCTCTGACCACAATATATGAACTAAGTCCTAATGTCCTGAATTAAGCAGACGAGACTCAACCCTGAAGGGGGACGCAACTCAGCCCCTTATGGAAGAATATGAAATATGGAATATATTACATGACAAGAACACGTGTTTACATTATGAAATAATCTCTCCCTCATGGCTCTTTCTCCCCCCTCTCTTGCTCTCTTCTTTCTTTCTCTCTCCCCCCCCCTCTCTCTCTCTCTCCCCCACTCTCTCTCTCTCTCTCTCCCCCCCCTCTCTCTCTCGCTCTGTCTCTCTCCTCCCCCCTCTCTCTCTCCCTTATCTCTATCACCCTTCCCTCTCTCTCTCTCTCTCTCCCCCTCTCTCTGTCTCTCTCCTCCCCCCTCTCTCTCTCACTCTCTCCTCTCTCTCTCCCCCCCTCTCTCTCTTGTCTCTCTCCCCCCCCCTCTCTCTCCTCTCGCTCTGTCTCTCTCCTCCCCCCCTCTCTCTCTCCCTTATCTCTATCCCCCCTCTCTCTCACTCTCCCCTCTCTCTCTCCCCCCCCCTCTCTCTCTCTCTCCTCTCTCTCTCTCCTCTCTCTCTCTCTCTCTCTCTCATCTCTCTCTCTCTTCTCTCTCTCTCTCTCTCTCTCTCTCTCTCTCTCTCTCTCTCCCACCCCCCCCCCCCCCCCCCCCCCCCCCCCCTCTCTCTCTCCAGATCGTCCGCGGGTGTCTCTGCTCCAGAGGTGCCCCTCCTCCCCAGTGGTGTGCCATGCTACAGGCTTCTACCCTGACAGGGTGGTGGTGTTCTGGAGGAGAGACGGCCAGGAGCTCCATGAGCAGGTGGACCCCGGGGAGGTCCTCCCCAACCACGACGGGACCTTCCAGGTCAGCGTGGACCTCAACCTTACGGCCGTCCCACAGGAGGACTGGGGGAGGTACGAGTGTGTGGTCCAGCTGAAAGGCATCGAGGACATCTCCACCCCCCTGGACCCCGCCCTTATCAGGACCAACAGGGGTAAGACTGGTGTTGGAGGGGATGGAGGTGGGGAACACATGTCTCACCACCTCCACCTGACCTCATCACAACCACTGCCAGGTGTACCTGGACATTGCTGAAGCTACTGGGTGAACACACAGCTCTCAGGAGTAGCCTCACTGCAGCAGAACACGATGGATTGTGGGTAAATGAGTTCTATGAATTGGGCTAGACTCAGATCAGTTCCTGAGTGACCCTGAGCTCCAGAACAGATTCTAGAGGAATAGTTACACTGACGTTGTGTTAGTCGTGTGTGTAGCATCACGTGACGTTGACATGTGGTTCAGTGATGGAGGGATGGATGGGGGAGGGGTCTCTGTCCAACATCTATTATTACACGACTGATTTTATTGTCTGGATTTACCTTCAAGTCAAGAGTGGCCTCACCATCCCCATCATCATTGGGTTGCTTGTTCTCCTCCTCGCTGCTGCTGCTGCTGCTGTTGGAGTCCTTCTGTACAAGAAGAGGAACGGTGAGAGGGATCAAACTCTCCAGGAGGACTGAGACTTGAACTCCACCTGCTCCTACTTCCTGTCCCCTTCCTACGATCTGATTGGTTGTCTTCACCCACTGGTGGTCTGGTGGTAGAAACCTCTCCACCTCTGAATGATGAACCTCCTCCAATGTCCACTGAGATGTTGTGGCATTAAGAATATGAAAGTATAATAACATCAGGATATTCACCACTGTTACAACACTAATCATTTCTCTTGATCCTTAGATTCAGACCAGCGTCACAAACCAGTTGGTGATTAAAATGAGTGTTTACTGCAGTTCTGTTCTTATGATTAACACCACTTACAACACAGAGACCTTGGTGACTTTTCTAGCTCACTGGGTTATACAGCTCTGTATATCTAGATACATCTAGCTCACTGGACTATACAGCTCTATAGATCTAGATACATCTAGCTCACTGGACTATACAGCGCTGTAGATCTAGATACATCTAGCTCACTGGACTATACAGCTCTATAGATCTAGATACATCTAGCTCACTGGACTATACAGCTCTATAGATCTAGATACATGTATCTCACTGGACTATACAGCTCTATAGATCTAGATACATCTAGCTCACTGGACTATACAGCTCTATAGATCTAGATACATCTAGCTCACTGGACTATACAGCGCTGTAGATCTAGATACATCTAGCTCACTGGACTATACAGCTCTATAGAACTAGATACATCTATCTCACTGGACTATACAGCTCTATAGATCTAGATACATCTAGCTCACTGGACTATACAGCTCTATAGATCTAGATACATCTAGCTCACTGGACTATACAGCTCTATAGATCTAGATACATCTAGCTCACTGGACTATACAGCTCTATAGATCTAGATACATCTAGCTCATGACTTCACCTCCTCCCATTCTGATACTTCCCAGGTTCTGACACCAGCTCTGAGAACACTGAGGGGCAGAATCCGGCTCCTGAGGCCCAACCTCTGACCACAGTCAGTACTTTACCACTTTACAATACTTATTCAGAGTCATATGTTTACAGTTATATTTATTTGCAGTCTACTTTATCACAGCAATAGTAATGCAACTATTAACAGTACTTCACCACAGTAAAGGTACGGCCACACTGAACGTGTTACGCACGTTAGAGGTGTAGAAAATCAGCATTTTTGCATCGGGAACCATTGGTTTAGGCGTGTAGATGCGTGACACGCGCTAAAATACAGCGTTAAGCGCGTTAGATTTAGGCATTTTACACACCTAAATAACGCGCCCAACGCACCTACTCGCGGAGTTCAATAATTTTTTCTTTTTACGCTCATACGAGTGACGCTTATCCGTGATAGCCAATCAGCGTTGAGCTTGACCCGACGTCACTGGCAGAGAGACGAGGACGGACGCTCAGCAGCTGATATGGAGCGCCTGTAGTTGGTGTCCTGACGGTAGATCCTGGCACCAACCCGGGCTAGCAGGTCATCAGACATGGCCCCAGTCAACCGAAAATACGTCTGGAACCGGCCGTCATCCAGGCGGAGTTCCTGGAGGAGGTGGTGAAACTCACCCAGCTGTGAGCGCCTACGGAGGATGTCATGCACCCAAACACGACGGCGTTTGGGTTTCCTACTGTCCTCGAACTCCCACAGCAAATACAGCGCAGCGATGGTGGTGATCTCGGCCATGTTTGTGGAGCAAAAGAAAAGTAGCGGGGGCCAATACGTTTTGGGCGGGCTCATCTAGCTCCGTAGGCGCGTTAGTTGCGTTGAACCATTTTTGTGACACACAATGATCAAGCGGCAGGCTAGGCGCGTTACGCGCGTAATGCGTTCTGTGTGGCCATACCTTAATAGATTAACAATCATATTTGAACAGTACTTCATCACAGTAATATTCTAACAGTACTTCATCACGCTAATAGATTAACATTAACAGTCATATGTTAACAGTGCATCATCACAGTAATATATTAACAGTACAACATCACATTGATAATGTGTTTAATGTTTAATGCTGACTTGTACTTTCTTGCTGTTAAGGTTTGTAGTTAAATCATGAAGATGCTTCTCACGTTCAGCTTCCTAAACCAGGATGCAGTGGATCGCAGTTCATTTATAATCCTTACAAACTTCAGCTAACTAAAGATGCTATATTTGCTTAATAACAATAACATTCATACTTAACTTTATCTTGATAACAACCATTTATCCGTAAAAATTGTAAATCAATTAGATCGCTGTATTTGTGATAGATTTGATTAAGTTAGCTGGCTTAAACCTGCCTAATCTTTCACTGATGCTTGGAAACCATGGCAGCACGACCTTGCAACAACGGCTAGCACAATCGAGCTAGGCTGCTCTAGCATGAATAGTTTTTTTTTGTATTTTTACAAAAAAATTGGAATTGGATTAAATATTAATCCAAATGTAAAAATCGCTGTACTCTTGTTTGGGGTTATTTGGTCAATATAATCCCCCAAAAAATCTGAAAATATTCTCTATATACGCTGTTTATAGGTTAGGTCCTTTCATTTAGTGAAGTTATTGGGCTTAGTGTGACCAGAGTTCATATCTTTGATGATCTTCCTCCACTAGCGTCCTGATATCAGATGTCTTATGCTGAAAGACAAAACACACACACGCACACGCACACACTCACAGACACACACATTAAACCACACATTCATAAACACACATATCAACACACATTTAGCTGAACTGTATACATCTAAACATATATATGGATGAAGATTAGATATAGCAAAAAAATATGCTGAACATTATATATAATTGAACGTTACATCTTTCTGAACGTTATGTATAAGTGAACATTATGTATAGCTGAACATTGTTGATAATGATGTAATGCTGAATATATATTAAAGCCAGCTGAACATAATATTGTAAGAACAATTAATGAAGGGTTACATGAAACTTGGTCGCTGTAACAGTGTGTGAGCATCAGTCCGTCTGATGCTGGAGTCGGAGTCACGTCTCTGTGGATAATCTCATCGAGCTGTTCTTCTGAATACATCGATATGAAGGCGCTAAGAGGGCTCCTGCTGTTGGTCTTTGGTCACGCTGTGTCCTCAGATATGACTGATGACAGTTTTTCCTGTTCAAAACTATTATTCCATAGTTGACTACTAATCAATAGTTTACTATTATTCAATCGTTTCAAAAGGTTTGTTTCTGGTCCCTGAATAGAAGACATTTAGTTGTTAGATTTCCTTGTAAAACTGAAAACCATTCACTTATCATCCAAAATGCGACCAGTTAATCCACAACATGATTAATCATTGACTTTGCATATTCATGTGATGAAGTTGTTCATGAATCAAATGAATATAATCTATTATCGCTACTAAACATTAAACTTCAGTTTGGAGTGATTCTGTTTAAATATACTTTTAATCCCATTTCCACTCTTCTTGTTTAACCATTAGTAGGTTGTACAAACAAATCCAACCTGAGGGTTCCCGCCAAATTCCTGTTGAATTTAGAATCAAAATAATTAATAATAATTTAGATTAAATCATGTTCTTTAATAAACAAAAGGTTCCCACATTACCTGTACGGCCAGGGGGTGGAGCCATAGGACAGGGGGAGGGGCCATATACCTGTCTATCTGCTGGGATGTACATATTATGGCGCGTTCACATCGCTGGGAATTATGGATCCACTATGAGGATTTCCTACATGGCGTCGTCTGGACTCTCTCCTTCCCAGAGTTTGTTGCGGTTGGGACGATGGATGAGGTTCAGTTTTTTCACTTTGACAGCAACACCCAGAGAATTGTCCCCAAACCGGCCCGGGTGGACCAGCTCACCAGAGAGGACCCCGACTACCTGGAGAGGGAAACTGGATACTTAGTGAGTCATCAGCAGGACTTCCAAGGCATGCTTAAGACTCAGAAGGAGCGCTTTAACCAGAGAGGAGGCAAGTTTATATCTAATGTCTGACATCTGCCATGTATGTAATACATACTGTATGTAGTACAGTATGTATTACATACATACTGTACATATATACACATAATAAATATAAAACAAAGTACACACAAAGTAGCAGTACTCAGTTTAGTAGTATTTGTACATAAACTGAAGAGACCAAAGCCTTTTGTGTGTGATCTTTAGTGACCAGAATCCCAATAATAGATCAATAATATACGATTACAATCTTATCTACTGTTTGATATGTCTCATCTCATTAAATTTGAAAATGTTTCTAAGAAGTGACTGCATCCAGGTCCGGTCTACCCTCCAGCTAGGGGGCTTCTGCTGGGCTCCTGCAGGCCAAGGGCCCAGGCTGGGAGTGTTGGTGGACCGGTGCATTGTGGAGGTCTGGTGGTACTGATCCAGGGCCTGGTACCGGTAGTATCACGCTATGAGAATGCTGATAAGGGTGATGGTGATCAACAGCGTTATTCTCATCATGGATATCATCCATAAATATAAATAAATCAAATCAATTTGATTTGATTTGATCTTTATTTAGGATATTATCCATCTTATGGTGGAAATTTACGGGATAGAAGTATTGACCCTAATAGGTATATGTAGGCGTGTATGTGTCTTTATGTAGGTAAGTGTATGCATGTATATGCAAACACACTGTACGTATGACATTTTGTTTGGTACTCGATATAAGCTGAAGCTTCTGCCCTTACCCTTTGGTTATGACCGATAAAATGCATTCATTCATTCATTCATTCATTCCATGTTTCCACCGAGGAGAACTCTCTGCGTGTGTGTTGACGGCTGCTTTAACCTGTTGCCCTCTGATTACTCAACGCACCACAGGTGTGCCGCCTCACCAGCCCCAGACTCCTGTCAGACCCGGCCAGGTGAGGCTGCCTCGACCAGCCGTCCTCCACACACCACGCCCACGTTGACCCGCACCACCAACGGGAGGCTGGGGAGCATCCCCGGCCTCACGAAGCCGTTACGCTCCAACGCGTGTTCAGCCGCTCACGTAGCTGCGTCTCAGTTCTGTCCTCCCCAGGTGAGGGCGGGTCCAGTCCGGGGGTTCTTCATTCCCCAACACGACCACCCAGGGCCGCTGCTGGCCATTTCAGCGCCCTACGCGAGCGGGAGGCACCGACATTTTTTACCTGATATAGGTAAAAATAAGTTTTTAACTATATTAGGTAAAAACATCTAATTTGCCGAAATTGAGTGATAGGTTAATCAATGAAGAACAAACAACTAATTTACATATTTTTTTAATTCATTAATGTATTTTTTTTTTTTTTTTTTTTTTTTTTACAAACCTTAATTTTTGGTGCCCCCCTCAGGTACTTGGTGCCCTACGCACTCTGCGTACTCTGCGTATAGGGAGCGGCGGGCCTGCGACCAGCACACACACAGGTCCAGAAGTCCCAGTCTGCCAGCACTCAGCGGCTAGAGGAAGCCTCCCCCACCGGGACCCCATAAGGTCCAGTAGCAAAACCCTGGAGGTCCAAACGCTCCTGTGGAGCCAGCACACAGCGGGGGGACGCCACAGTCCTGACACAGGGCGGCATCCCATAATACTCCCAGAGCCGGGTTGTCCAACGCAATCCGTACAGTAAATAAATCGCTATCTCTGAAGGGACAAAGGGCAGTCGGATCCTTAAACTTAAACTAAACATCAATATTTGAGTCAGTGTGTGACGTGACTTTACAGACGGAATCGATTCAGCACACCACGGTCCTCATTCTCTCTCTCTCGCTCTCGTTCCCTCCCTCTCCCCCCCCCCTCTCTCTCCAGAGCGTCCGCAGGTGTCTCTGCTCCAGAAGAGCCCCTTCCCCCCAGTGGCGTGGACCTGAACCTCACGGCCGTCCCACAGGAGGACTGGGGGAGGTACGAGTGTGTGGTCCAGCTGAAAGGCATCAAGGACATCTCCACCCCCCTGGACCCCGCCCTCATCAGGACCAACGGGGGTAAGACTGGTGTTGGAGGGGATGGAGGTGGGGAACACATGTCTCACCACCTCCACCTGACCTCATCACAACCACTGCCAGGTGTACCTGGACACTGCTGAAGCTACTGGGTAAACACACAGCTCTCAGGAGCAGCTCACTGCAGCAGAACAGGGTGGATTGTGGGTAAATGAGTTCTATGAATTGGGCTAGGCTCAGATCAGTCCCCGAGTGACCCTGAGCTCCAGAACAGATTCTAGAGGAATAGTTACACTGACGTTGTGTTAATAACGAAAAGCTGTGTTTCCACCCAAATTACCCGGAACTTGGTTTCAAGGAACCAAATGGTTCCTTGAGCCGATTTCGGTCTGCGTTTCCGCCACGGTCAAAATTCCTGCGAAGATTAGGCCCCTTCAGGTCCTTTTACGCCAGCGTGTTCCATGGACAGCACACATCCAAAGATTGGATTTTAGGTTTGGTTCTGTTTAATATAATTGGTCCTAATGGCTGGTGCTGAGATTCGTGCTAAGGAGCCAATTCTGATATTTTCATACTCAAAGCCTAGCGAGCGTCAAACACGAAAGTTGACAGAGAATCTCTGCCAACATGTCGACTGTCGATTTCTCTCACCTTACATTTTTAGTTGATTTGATTACATAGTTTTACTTACCTCATATTTTGCCATAATTTTTTTCTTCCTTTTTAACCAAATATTGGGTTGCATGGAGGTAACTGACTTTGGTCCGGTCTGTACAGTTTTCTGCTTTCCAGGTGTATAGATATTTAATCAAACCCATATCTCTCTGTTATACAAAACGGACCAGGGCCTAGTTTCCCGAGAGTGATGGATCCACGCTCCTCTTAACATGAACGGGTAGGTAGAAGAGGCGTTGTTGTGCCTTACCCACGGTAGAGGGGATGTTGGTCCTCCGGGACAGATCATCGGCCACAGTCACGCCCAGAAACTTGAAGTTGGACTCCCTCTCTACCTCCTCCCCTCCGATTAGGAGTGGAGAGTGGCTGTTGTTTTCTGGCCCTGTGGAAATCGATGATCACTTCCTTGGTCTTGGTGGTGTTGAGAACCAGGTTGTGATCACCGCACCACTCTCCCAGTCTCTCGGCCTCCCTCCTGTATGAGGTCTCATCACTTCCTGTGATGAGGCCACGTACCGTTGTGTCGTCAGCATATTTCCCTATGAGGGTAGATGGAGAAGAGGAGCAGCAGTCATGAGTGAAAAGAGTGTAGAGAAGTGGGCTGAGCACGCAACCCTGAGGGACCCCGGTGTTCATGGGCAGGGGGAGGGAGACGTGCTTGCCAATCCTGACATGTTGTGTGCGGTGTGTTAGAAAGTCCAAAATCCAGTTGCATAATGTGGTGTTCAAGCCAAGTGTTGAAGGCTGAACTAAAGTCAACAAAAAGGAGTCTCCCATACGTGTTCCTGTGCTCAAGATGTTCTAGTAGAGTGTGTAACACAATGACAATGGCATCCTCTGTTGACTTGTTCTTCCGGTAAGCAAACCGATTAGGATCTAATGATGGCGGTATGGAGGCTTTATTGTGTTTCATGACCAGCTTCTCAAAGCATTTAAATTGAAATAAGGTTTACCAATGCCCATAGCCTCTTTATTTCTCACGTTACCTCAGCATCCGCCGCGTCACCCCCTCCTCCACACGTTCACATCCATACACCTAGCACACACTTCCATTCCCTTACCCCACCCTGGAAACACAGCAATGACAAATGGTAAATTACTCTGGACCTAAAAAACCAACATAGCAATTAGTCTACTTTAAAATAAAATGAGAGCGCTTTAATTCATTACTTCCACACTTTATGAAAAAAAGAAAAAAGGTCCAGAGTTGACTTATTAGCTTAGCATTTTACATTTCTTCCTCTTACGTGTACTCTTATGAAGGAGACGGTGTTTCTTGCGGAGCTCCAGCAGGGCCTCCTCCTACGTGTGTGTTTGAGTTTCACTTCAGAGCCGAATTGAATTCCTATTGGTCCAGTCCGGCCTCTCCCTCGTGATCCGTCTCTTGTTCGCAGGTTTCCTTGTCAGTGCGTCTGATGCTCGAGTCGGAGTAACGTCTCTGTGGATAATCTCATTGAGCTGTTCTTCTGAATACATCGATATGAAGGCGCTAACGGGGCTGCTGCTGTTGGTCTTTGGTCACGGTGTGTCCTCAGGTAAGACTGAAGACTTTTACTTTTCAAAACGATCTTACCAAAAGGTTTGATTATGGTCCCTGAAGAGACAACGCTTAGATTCCCTACTTTTGTTGAAAAGCATTTTATTATCCTCTCAAATGAGTTCAATTAATCCACAACATGATTCATCTTTTACTGTGAATATTTAAACTAATATAAGAACACTTATTTAGGGTTAAACTGTGACAACGAAACCAGCGCACTGGTTCGATGGTCTATTATCAGAACCAAATATTAAACTTCAGTTAGGAAGGAATCCGATGTGAACTTTAAGTCTACTTTCAACCCTAAGTATTATATTAACACGCAGAGTTATCGTATTAATACATTTTCAACGTTCTTGGGGAATCATCACACACACGCTCACATATTGCAGACACACTACAATTATTATCATTGCTATCAATATATTTTTATGAAATATTAAATTATATGATTCTATTATTAATTATTATCATTCCAATGATGGCAATGTGAAGGTAGTAATCAAAGAAGGAAATTCAACAATATACTTGGTATGTTTACCAATCGTAAACATTGAAATAGTTATCCAAATAATAGTTTATTATTCATGTCAGCATAAATGATTGAGAGGCAGCAGGTTGTGTTGTAGTTGAAGGTCTGGACAGCCAGCGCTGTGGGCTACAGTGAGATGTTTGGCTGTCAATAAGATCAAACTGAAGGTTCCTACATTACCTGGACGGCCAGGGGCGGAGCCATGGGACAGGGGGCGGAGCCATTGGACAGGGGGAGCCATAGAGCAGGGGGAGGGGCCATGGGCCTTTCTGTCTCGAGGGATGAACAGTATTAACCTGTCTGTCGTAACCCGTCTATATGTCTATAGTGATGTACAGCTACCTGTCAGTCTGTCTGTCTGTCTACAGTGATGTACCGTATTAACCCGTCTGTCTGTCTGTAGTGATGTACCGTATTAACCTGTCTGTCTGTCTGTCTATAGTGATGTACCGTATTAACCTGTCTGTCTGTCTGTCTACAGTGATGTACCGTATAAACCTGTCTGTCTGTCTGTCTACAGTGATGTACCGTATTAACCTGCCTGTCTGTCTGTCTACAGTGATGTACCGTATTAACCTGTCTGTCTGTCTGTCTACAGTGATGTACCGTATTAACCTGTCTGTCTGTCTGTCTACAGTGATGTACCGTATTAACCTGTCTGTCTGTCTGTCTGTCTGTCTGTCTGTCTACAGTGATGTACCGTATTTACCTGTCTTTCTGTCTGTCTGCAGTGATGTACCGTATTAACCTGTCTGTCTGTCTGTCTACAGTGATGTACCGTATTAACCTGTCTGTCTGTCTGTCTACAGTGATGTACCGTATTAACCTGTCTGTCTGTCTGTCTACAGTGATGTACCGTATTAACCTGTCTGTCTGTCTGTCTACAGTGATGTACCGTATTAACCTGTCTGTCTGTCTGTCTACAGTGATGTACCGTATTAACCTGTCTGTCTGTCTGTCTACAGTGATGTACCGTATTAACCTGTCTGTCTGTCTGTCTACAGTGATGTACCGTATTAACCTGTCTGTCTGTCTGTCTACAGTGATGTACCGTATTAACCTGTCTGTCTGTCTGTCTACAGTGATGTACCGTATTAACCTGTCTGTCTGTCTGTCTGTCTACAGTGATGTACCGTATTAACCTGTCTGTCTGTCTGTCTACAGTGATGTACCGTATTAACCTGTCTGTCTGTCTGTCTGTCTGTCTACAGTGATGTACCGTATTAACCTGTCTGTCTGTCTGTCTGTCTGCAGTGATGTACCGTATTAACCTGTCTGTCTGTCTGTCTACAGTGATGTACCGTATTAACCTGTCTGTCTGTCTGTCTACAGTGATGTACCGTATTAACCTGTCTGTCTGTCTGTCTACAGTGATGTACCGTATTAACCTGTCTGTCTGTCTGTCTACAGTGATGTTCCGTATTTACCTGTCTGTCTGTCTGTCTGCAGTGATGTACCGTATTAACCTGTCTGTCTGTCTGTCTACAGTGATGTACCGTATTAACCTGTCTGTCTGTCTGTCTACAGTGATGTACCGTATTAACCTGTCTGTCTGTCTGTCTACAGTGCTTCACTCTCTGCAGTATTTCCTCACGGGGTCGTCTGGACTCACAGCCTTCCCAGAGTTTGTGATTGTTGGGATGGTGGATGGAGTTCAGATTAACTACTATGACAGCAACACCCAGAGAGTAGTCCCCAAAGAGGACTGGATGGAGCAGGTCATCAGAGATGACCCCAACTACCTGGAGAGGAACACTGGAACGGCTCAGGGTACCCAGCAGGTCTTCAAAGCCAACATTGGGATTGCCAAGCAGCGCTTTAACCAGACAGGAGGTAAGTTTATATCTACTGTCTGACCTCTCACATGGAGATATCCATCATTCAACCCCAGGATAAAGATCCACCATACTCCTACACACACACACACACACACACACACACACACACACACACACACACACACACACACACACACACACACACACACACACACACACACACACACACACACACACACACACACACACACACACACACCACCCCGCCCGTTGAAGGCCGCCTTAATGCCCGGTCTTGCCTGGGCTGAAGCCCCAGGGCCTTCGCCGATCGGGGGTCTATCATGAGCTGCACTAATGATAGGCCCATGATAGCCCCCCCCCCCCCCAATCGGCGAAGGCCCCAGACAATGTGATGTTTAGTTTGGGGCTTACAAAGATCAGAGGCCTATCATGAGCCAAGAGAGAAGAGGGCCACTAGTGGTAGCTGGGCCCCGCGGCCCCTTGACCCCACAGCCACGGTCGTCTCATCGCCTCATCGCCGTCAACAACGGCAAAATGTCGAAAAAAAATGGTGGTAGTGTAGGGGTGTGTTCTGAAGAGGCTCCGTGTCAAACGGCCCGCGGGTCACCTGAGGCAGAGGCACATCCGTCCAAAGACTCTGGCTGCTCTTATTCTCTGTGGTTTCATTTATTTATCATAATGAGTTATCTTATAGTAATGCTCATATGGTTTGTGTTGTGGCGCCGTGTGTATTTAATGTTAATGAAAAAATTACATAAATTACATCTAATCTCTCTCTCTCTCTCTCTCTCTCTCTCTCTCTCTCTCTCTCTCTCTCTCTCTCTCTCTCTCTCTCTCAGGTGCCCACATGTTTCAGTTCATGTGTGGTTGTGAGTGGGATGATGAGGATGATTCTACTGATGGTTATCACCAGTTTGGTTATGATGGAGAGGACTTCATAGCGTTCGACCTGAAGACCCTGACCTGGGTCGCTCCAGTACGTCAGGCTGTCACCACCAAACTGAGATGGGATCAGGATAGAGCTCTGAATCAACACAGGAAGAACTACCTCACCAAGGAGTGTGTTGATTGGCTGAAGAGGTACCTGGCCTATGGGAAGAGCACTCTGCAGAGAACAGGTAGAGTCACATGACCTGCTGGGCGTTGACAGACTCTTGTCTCTGAGTCACTGTTCTCTCTCTCCCCCCCCCCCCCCCCCCCCCCCGCAGGGGACGCAGGTCAGAGCTTTTTGGAAGAATATCAAATATAGAATATATATTATATATATATATTACATGACAAGAACACGTGTTTACATTATGAAATAATCTCTCTCTCTCTCTCTCTCTCTCCTCTCTCCTCTCTTCTCTCTTCTCTCTTCTCTCTCCAGAGCGTCCGCGGGTGTCTCTGCTCCAGAGGAGCCCCTCCTCCCCAGTGGTGTGCCATGCTACAGGCTTCTACCCTGACAGGGTGGTGGTGTTCTGGAGGAGAGACGGCCTGGAGCTCCATGAGCAGGTGGACCCCGGGGAGGTCCTCCCCAACCACGACGGGACCTTCCAGGTCAGCGTGGACCTCAACCTCACGGCCGTCCCACAGGAGGACTGGGGGAGGTACGAGTGTGTGGTCCAGCTGAAAGGCATCGAGGACATCTCCACCCCCCTGGACCCCGCCCTCATCAGGACCAACGGGGGTAAGACTGGTGTTGGAGGGGATGGAGGGGGGGAACACATGTCTCACCACCTCCACCTGACCTCATCACAACCACTGCCAGGTGTACCTGGACACTGCTGAAGCTACTGGGTAAACACACAGCTCTCAGGAGTAGCTCAATTCAGGAGAACATGGTGGATTGTGGGTAAATTAGTTCTATGAATAGGGCTAGGCTCAGATCAGTCCCTGAGTGACCCTGAGCTCCAGAACAGATTCTAGAGGAATAGTTACACTGACGCTGTGTTAATAATGAAAAGCTGTGTTTCCATCCAAATTAGCCAGAACTCGGTTTCAACAAACTCAACGGTTCCTAAAGCCGATTTCTGTCTGCATTTGTGCCACGGTCAAAATTCAAAATAAGATTGGGCCCATTCAGGTAGGGTGACCAGATCCCAATTCACCAGATGTGGGTCAAAGACTACGTTTGTGTGGGACAATGTGGGATACCAATGCATCGAGGTAGTCTAAAAGAACATTTATAAAAATAAAACAAAATCTATTATGCCCCTTTGCTTATAACATTACTATGCTTTGCCATCTGGTTGATTCAGTAGCAAGTAACAGCCTGCAAAAGAACAACTAACAAATATATCCTATTTATAAGATATACTTCCCAAGTTCTCTCACATGAGAAAACCTACTTTTTTTTTATGAGTCTCGCATTGTCTGTGTCGTTTCACGTCGTATTCATCTCCTCCGTTTGAAACGGAAAAATGACTCTTCAAACTTCACATAAAACGTTACCAGATTCACCTTGCACTGGTTTCACCCAGGAAATGAAAGTTTCCCAGTTTTTATTGTAGCTGCATTACCTCTTCATAGCCGTACGAGTCGTGCTGTTGTCAGTGTTTAGTGTAGATTTATCTATTTATTGGTTATGGACATTATCACAGCTAATCTCAGAAACCTTTCATACAGCTGCCACATCCAGACGCAGCACAGTGGACGTGGTCTCCCTTCAGCGTCAGCTTTTGGAGGAAGTTAGAATGCTGAGGCGTACTCAGGAGCAACTCCTGCAGGTGGAGAGGGAAAAGCTGCTCGTCGAGAGGGAGAAGCTTCGCCTTGCCCAAGCCAAGTCTGATTAAAAAAAAAACGTTGAACCTAGAATAAAACAGCAATCACTCAGAGGTTTTCATGTGTGGTTTATTGTGTTTTTTCTTCACATGAATCTCCTCCTTATGAGGTCTTGTCTCACTTGCATGCCAGTGTTACATGGGGCAGGGACTGGGACATCTCCCTCGGGGTCATCATCATCTGGGAGGTCAGGGATTGGCAAGCGGTACATAATGCAGATGTCGTGGAGGATAAAAGCACAGGTAATAATTGTACATGCCCTCTCAGGAGTGTACTGGAGCACTCCACCAGAACGGTCGATACACCTAAACCTTGACTTCACTACCCCGATGCACCTCTCCACAACACTACGTGTTCTTCGTTGTGCCCGGCTGTAGCGCTCATCTGGCTCTGTTGCAGGGTGAAGGATGGGTGTCATCAACCATGGCCTTAAGGCATAGCCACTGTCTCCTGTCATAGAGGACATTGGTTAGGGCAATACAGTGTGTTTTTTGTTTTAACCTAAAGTAGAATTCATGTGTAGTTCTCACCTCACTCGCAGCGTTGCATCACATATGACCTGTGTGTTTATCCAGTGGACATTTTTCCTATTTACAAAGGCCTCCTCCTCATCATTTGGTGCCTATGGAATTAAAATGTATGGAATAATTCATACTTAAAGGGGTAGTTCGGAATTTTAGACATAGGGCCTGATTCCCAAGTGAGCATTGGTATTCTACATCACTGGAGACAGTTTTCAACACATTTCATACAGTCCTTCTAGTTGCAGAGTTCGCTCGTGCTAGGCTAGCGCACGTCAACGGGCAATGCTAGCCTGCTACTAAAAACAGTCTTACCCACTCCACAGTACACCCGAGGTAAATCAATTATAACGACAGACTATAAATCTAAATGTCTGTTTATAGAATAATGTTAGAAATAAAACCAACCTTGCATTGCATTGCATTTTGAGGGAATTGCGGGGTCTCAGCAGCAGTGTTTATATTCCTGTACGTAGGCTACGGCAGCGGCGGACTGATACCTAGGTTACCTGCCGCTGTCATTGCTACAAACGCAGAGTACAGTGAACGAAGGAATTCTATAACCGTATTCAATTAACAAGATATGTCCACGTTTTGAGGAGTTAGCGATGCATCTGCTTTTGAAGACGATTATGAGGAATTTGTTGTATCCAACGAACCGTACGTGTACGAGCCGCGTTGTTTTGATGACCAAGCCAGCAGCAACAAGCCACAGTTGAGTCCTTTCTGGATCTCGCACTGGAAATTGGTGGAAACTTTGTGGTGCCCATCTGTACCGTTTATTTCTACAATTTCTAAAAGCACACTGAACCATCATGTTGCCTAGTCGTTCAATTGCGCTTCTGTCCCACGCTTCTCTGTTTACGTTCTTCTGTCGTGATTCGGTTACAAACCTAACCAGCGCATAGTAAAATTCCGCTTCTGCTGAGAAAGTAGTCCCTCGATGATTCATGCGATACAAGGTTAATTTTATTTCTAACATTATTCTATCAACACAGACATTTAAATCTATAGTCTGGCGTTATAATTGATTTACCTCGGGTGTACTGTGGAGTGGGTAAGACTGTTTTTAATAGCAGGCTAGCATTGCCCGTTGCCGTGCGCTAGCCTAGCACGAGCGAACTCTGCAACTAGAAGGACTATCTCCAGTGATATAGAATACCAATGCTCACTTGGGAATCAGGCCCTATGTCCAATATTCCGAAGTACCCCTTTAGGTAACACTTCAAGCACCACGTGAAATGTTTTTTGATTCAAGCTGATACGTTCATAAACAGAATAAACAGATTTGCAAAAAAATTAAAATAAATAACATTATCTTTGATTGCAATATGTGTCCCATCAACTGCCCCCAGCACATTTGGAAATCCGACTATATTGAAGAACTGTTGTTTGGCTGTAATACATTCTGCATCTGTTGTAGGAAACTCTTTAAACTGCCTTACTCTTCTGCAGAGTGCATTTGAAACATCTCTGACCACTCTGCTAACGGAGGACTGGCTTCCACCCAGTGTGCCCCCCACCACCGTTTGAAAAGACCCAGAGGCATAGAACCTCAGGGCAGCCATAATCTGCAACACCACTGGAAGTGGTGTTGATCGCCCTGTTTCTCTTTTCAGATCAACTGATAAGCTATCAGCTAGAAAAAGAATGGCTGGCCTAGAGAGCCTATACTGTCTAATTAAGACATGGTCTGGAGGGCTAGTGGATTCTCTCCCTAGCTGCCACCCAAAGAACTTCCATCTAAAAGTAATAATAGTAAGGACATGGTTTCAGTAACTTGGCCTACTTAAAAACATATGTTCATAGTGATTTATTAACCGATTTAAGTCGCTTTGGATAAAAGCGTCTGCTAAATGCCCTAAATGTAAATGTAAATTAAGTAGAAACACGCATCAATAATGGTCTCCATGATTTACTAAGAGTACATTGTAGTGAAATCAACAGGCACACATGTCACACAGACTGAAGTGTCCATTTAAACTGTCAACTGCCAAAATAAGCTAGGCTACATTAAAAAAATATATATAAAAAATACTCTGACCTACATAAATTACAAATACATTGTCTAGGACTACTAAATACTAAATAAATAAATAAAAATGTCATACAAAGTAAATACATATCAAGACTTACCTTTTCACTGCAGCTGGTTTAAGAATGGAGAGGGCTTCTCTTAAAGTTGTGAAGAAACTTGAGAAGAAATTCAAGAACTTTGTCTTCAAGAATCTCATTTGTTCTTAAATACTTTCTTAGGAAAAAAACGTAGGAACTTAGGAAAAAAATTAAGAAGAAAGTTGAGAAAAAAGTTAAGAAAAAACATAAAATATTCAAGAATATCAAATCTTCTTAAATTGTGTCTTAAGAACATGGTTAAGAAAAAAGTGCTACTTAAGAACTTTTTTCTTCTTAAGAATGCTTTGTGAATCCGGGCCCTGACCTTCAACCCCTGAGGGAGACGTCTTAGGAGTGGAGGGAGGGGGGGCAGCAGGTCTCCCTCAACAGCACTGGAACAGAACCGGACCCCCGGGGCCAAAGGAAACATTGACCTCAATGAAATGTCTTTGGTCAACAGGTTCCATAACATTGTATTAGCTGAGTTAAAAGCTACAATGTAACGTTTGTCGATTATGTAAGCTGGATTTAAAGAATATAGTTGCAGGCTACATATTTTAAATTTGTCCTTTCAACATGCATCTTATTTGTAGCAATAAAATAATGCAATTAAGTTAAATTGATTAAAACATAAGGTTCTCATCCACATCATTTTTTACTAAGTTGTTTATACATATAATTGAATCATAATTCTAGTTTGTCAAAAGGTTCCACAGAAATTAATTTGATGCAACTCGCATATTTTTTTCATTTGGTTTATTGACCAACACAACACTGATGCAGTTAACATCGCGGGGCACTTGGTACACAAAAAAACAATACATAAACATCTTCGGCACATTATTAGGCAACGTTTTGGAGCAGCACAGTACAACACCTTCGTTTGTAAACTGCCTTGTTGCAGCATAGAAATCCCATCAAAACTTGCCTTGATTTGACAATATTATGGTCTAACAATAGAACAGGCTTTTCATCTTTTGTGTAAGTATAATTAAGGTGTGACATAATTTATGTAACAACACCGCTTTTTTAACAAAACACTTGCCACTGTCAACTTTTATTTTAGCATTGCGGGGGGGAAAACCTGAGTTGTAAACATTTTAAAACCCCTCTCTCTCTCTCTCTCTCCCCTCTCTCTTTCTCTCTCTCTCTCTCCCTCTCTTTCTCCCCCACTCCGTTACTCTCTCCCTCCTTCTGACTCTCATTTCAACAACACACACAAACATGTCACATTGTGTAGACACATTCTGTTAAAGTAGTGTTTCTCAGTGTATATGTTGGTCTATTCCACAGAGCATTCGTCATTCTGTTAAAGTAGTGTTTCTCTGTGTATATGTTGGTCTATTCCACAGAGCATTCGTCATTCTGTTAAAGTAGTGTTTCTCTGTGTATATGTTGGTCTATTCCACAGAGCATTCGTCATTCTGTTAAAGTAGTGTTTCTCTGTGTATATGTTGGTCTATTCCACAGAGCATTCAGCATTCTGTTAAAGTAGTGTTTCTCTGTGTATATGTTGGTCTATTCCACAGAGCATTCAGCATTCTGTTAAAGTAGTGTTTCTCTGTGTATATGTTGGTCTATTCCACAGAGCATTCGTCATTCTGTTAAAGTAGTGTTTCTCTGTGTATATGTTGGTCTATTCCACAGAGCATTCAGCATTCAAACCAATGGCTCCTTGGTACAGTGTGTCCATGAACAGCTGTTCCTGCGTTGAGTCTGCAAGCGTCCAGTGGAAGGAAGAGCTTTTCGAGTACAGAGGAGGCATAACAAAAACATAACCACATTTTGAGCATACAGAGACGGTGCGCTTTATAAACATGAGCTTAATGAATACATTTGACTTGATGAGCATTTGACAGTGCTGTGTGTGCCAATGTCCACTCTGTGGTCCACACAAAACAAAGTTTTAAAAGAGCAAGGGTGGTGTGATGGTGATGAGGTGTGTTTTGAGGGCCGTTTTGAATGATGACAGAGTGTCGGCAGTGTGGATTATGTATAGCTGAACATTATGCTGCTAAACGTGGTATTGTGATACCATGTTTAGTGACCTGCAGCTGGACCGCGTCAGCGTGCACTACAACGAGGCCGCCGGTCAGGGGGCGCGCCTTCACCCTCTCACACGCTCACCTATTCACACGCTCACCTATACGCTCACCTATTCACACAATCACCTATTCATACGCTCACCTATTCACACAATCACCTATTCACACGCTCACCTATACGCTCACCTATTCACACACTCACCTATTCACACGCTCACACAATCACCTATTCACACAATCACCTATTAACACGCTCACACAATCACCTATTCACACAATCACCTATTCACACACTCACCTATTCACACGCTCACACAATCACCTATTCACACAATCACCTATTCACACAATCACCTATTCACACGCTCACCTATTCACACGCTCACCTATTCACACGCTCACCTATTCACACGCTCACACACTCACCTATTCACATCCTCCACCATCCAACCTCTCAACCATTCACCCATTCATCCATTCACACTCTCACCCATTCATCTGTTTTGCTAATTCTCTCTGCTGAAGAGTATCTTCCTTGAAATAAGTAGATGGATACACGGCATATAGTTCGACATACATTCCAATGCAGTGGCGGACTCAGACTGTTTGAAGGGCAGGGGCGAAAAAATAAAAAGGGCACATTCTGGACTACATGGGGCCCCACCAGCGGACACAGTGGCTTTTCTAACTTGATGGTGTTTTGTTCCCCCAACGGAGCCTTAAAGGCAGCGCTGCCTGGAAGGTCCTATCCCCTAACCTTAGCAAGCGCTGCCTTGAAGGTCCCATTGGGGCCACTTGTAACATCTCCATGTAGCACTTAAAAGAATAGTTGGGCTCATAATTGAAACGGGGGTCTGGGGGTCCTCCCCCAGGAAAAAATTTGCTTCAAAGACACTGTTTCCCCTTATTCTAGCGACTTTATAAACACCAAAATGAGTTGTTCACATCATTGTGCACTTTCACATTTTAGCCAAAGAAAGGAGGATGCCTTACTGCTTCCATCTTTACTAACATTTAAGTAAAAATTAGACTGGAGACGATTCAATGTGCCGCTACCATACAGTCTTTGACCGCCTGCAGCTAGCTACGGAAACATTTAAGGAAGTTTTCCTTCATGTTGAGCTGATAGCTGACCATTATCGTCTCTCTTGCACGAAACGACCTACACTTGAATGATCTTGAACGCTCAAATATTTATATACATTTTAAACGGATTATGCAAACTGAAAATATTAAGTTTTTCTAACTTGGCATCTAATTGCGCTTTTCCACTATGGGTTCTGACATACTCTTTATCCGCTTTTTGCTTCGTTATCCAGTGGAGATTTAAGTACCACTCGATGTAGCCGTTTGTCATGGCGACGCCACATGAAAGCAACGCCCCGCATTCCCCGTTCGTCAGCTACCAAAGAGAGGAACGTCTGCACCTCAATAGCTAACCACAACATGTTTTTTTCGGTTTGCCATATTCTTGCTCCAGAGGGCACATCATCATCATCAGGGGCAACCTAGGGCACTCATTAATTTTCGTTCACGTGTAAAGGGCAGCCAATAAGGCACTTTCTCTCATTTTCACCACCATAGAGGGCACTTTAGCACACTTTTTCAACCATGGGGGCACCAGACGGGCAGAAGGGCACTAGAAGGGCACCAGACGGGCAGAAGGGCACTATCAGGGCACTAGAAGGGCACTGGAAGGGCACTAGAAGGGCACTAGAAGGACCAGACGGGCAGAAGGGCACTATCAGGGCACTAGAAGGGCACTAGAAAGGCACTGGAAGGGCACTAGAAGGACCAGACGGGCAGAAGGGCACTATCAGGGTACTAGAAGGGCACTAGAAGGGCACTTGAAGGACCCGACGGGCAGAAGGGCACTATCAGGGCACTAGAAGGACCAGACGGGCAGAAGGGGACTATCAGGGCACTAGAAGGACCAGACGGGCAGAAGGGGACTATCAGGGCACTAGAAGGGCACCAGACGGGCAGAAGGGCACTATCAGGGTACTAAAGGGGGCACTAAAAGGGCACCAGACGGGCAGAAGGGTACTATAAGGGCACTCATTAAGGCACGTAATTGAATTTTCTTGTTCTAGAGGGCACATCATCATAACTTATTGTATGAAGGAGCACCCTAGAGGGCACCAAATCATGTTTTGCACGTGAAATGGGCATTTCCAATAAGGCATTTCCTCTCGTTTTCGACACTCTTGAAGTGCACTTTAGCGGGCTTTTTCAACCATTGAGCCACGAGGGGGGGGGGGGGTCGCCCCCCCTGCCCCCCCCCCCCCTGAGTCCGCCACTTTTCCAATGCATCGACCGTGGAGTAGTTCTCCTTGATAAATGACTTCTGGGATTTATTAATGGGTCCCGAGACTGGATGCGTGATGGTTCATTATTTGATGTTATACTCCCCCCTACAGGTCACACTGAAGTACCACATGAGTAGTCACACCGTGTCATAAGAAAAAACCACTAGCGATTCGTCTAACCTTATTAACAGCAGAAGTATTAGAAAACAAATACTAATTTCTGTGTGTGTGTGTGTGTGTGTGTGTGTGTGTGTGTGTGTGTGTGTGTGTGTGTGTGTGTGTGTGTGTGTGTGTGTGTGTGTGTGTGTGTGTGTGTGTGTGTGGTCGTCGTGCCGATGGTCTCACCTGCTTGTCGTGTTGATGGTCTCACCTGGTCGTCGTGGCGATGGTCTCACCTGGTCGGCATGGCGATGGTCTCACCTGCTTGTCGTGGTGATGGTCTCACCTGGTCGTCGTGGCGATGGTCTCACCTGGTCGTCGTGGCGATGGTCTCACCTGGTCGTCGTGGCGTTGGTCTCACCTGGTCGTCGTGGCGATGGTCTCCCCTGGTCGGCATGGCGATGGCTCACCTGGTCGTCGTGGCGACGGTCTCACCTGGTCGTCGTGGCGACGGTCTCACCTGGTCGTCGTGGACGTCCTTCAGGGTGTAGCTGACCACGCTGATGCCCATGTTCACCAGGTCTGACGACGCCACCTTGAACACCTGCTCCGAGAACTTCTGCCGGTCCTTGTAGATCTCCTGCAGGAGGAGGAGGAGCAGGAGGAGGAGTAAGAGCAGGAGGAGGTGGAGGTGGAGCGGAAGGAGGAGGAGGAGGAGCAGGAGGAGGAGGAGGAGGAGCAGGAGGAGTAAGAGCAGGAGGAGGAGGAGGTGGAGCGGAAGAAGGAGGAGGAGGAGGAGGAGTAAGAGGAGGAGGAGGAGCAGGAGGAGGAGGAGGAAGAGCAGGAGGAGGAGGAGGAGGAGGTGGAGCGGAAGGAGGAGGAGGAGGAGCAGCAGGAGGAGGAGGTGAAGCGGAAGGAGGAGCAGGAAGACGAGGAGGAACAGGAGGAGGAGGAGGATGGGGGAATGAGGAGGAGGAGGAAGAGGATCAGGGGAAGAGGAGGAGCAGCAGCAGGAGGAGAATAAGGAATAGGGGGAGTGGGGGAGAAGGAGGGGGATGGGGAGGACGAGGAGGAATAGGAGGAGGAAGAGGAAGGTTACCAGGCCTGTCAGAAGTCAGTCAAACAACTATTGAGGCCTGAGAACATTTTCAGAAAGATGGAAGATAACAAAGAAAAAAGAGCGAAGGATGGATGGTGAATAAATAGAGAAAAAGAGAGAGAGAGAGAGAGAGAGAGAGAGAGAGAGAGAGAGAGAGAGAGAGAGAGAGGGAGAGGGAGAGGGAGAGGGAGAGGGAGAGAGAGAGACCGTGGCGTGGTATAACGGGTGGCTCTCTACCTCTGGAGCTTCTGGACACAGGGGAAGATGAAGACGCGTCCCCCAGCAATCATCAGGGGGGGGGAGCGGCAGAACCCTGGAGGGAGAACCGCGGCTCAGAACACGGAACCCAGAACACGGAACCCAGAACAAGGGGGATCCTGGTGACTCTAAGATCCATGATGCATTGCGACCCCTCTAGACCCCCCCCCCCCCCCCCTGGCCACAAAGAACCCTTAAAACGTAAAAGGGACTCAAACATCTGGAACTGACACATACATGTACATTTCTATAATTATTTTAATGCTACATATTTCATTGCTAATATTGTCCCTGGGATTAATAAAGTAGGCATATCATATCTCGTTGTAACATGCCGTGTAATTAATAAGAACTAGTAATTTATTATGTCATATCTATTAGTAACAATATAATGTAGGTAAGCTAGCAGAATGACGAAGACCCAAAGATACAAATGAAACTGAACTCACCAGACACCACCATCGCCTCATTGGGTCCACAGGTGTAAAACATGCCGGCGGATTCTCCCGTAGACCAACGAACTAAACAACAACAAACACAACCACATCAACAAAGACCACAACAGAAGTGTCTCCCTTTAAACGGCCACTCTCTGTCCTCTCGTCTCTATCAGGGTCGGGCCGACAGTGACTCGTCCATCTGGAGAGCCCTTCCCAGGATGCCAGAAGCGAGCGGCTTGCCCCTCTTCTGGCATCCTGGGAAGGGCTTTTTGTGCGTGTGCGTGTGCGTGTGTGTGTCTGATATTGGCTTGCCGCAAGCAAAAACACAAACGCACACACACACACGCGCGCGCGCGCGCGATCCATACTTGACTAATCAGATTTCCATCCAGGAAAAATACCCACGTCACATGCCAACCTCCAAGACCAAATACTACATCAAGATACACGACATGGATCACGATGAAGAAAAATACGGTGAAAGGTTAATCGAACCGGTCGGCTGTTTTCAACGTGTCAATGAATGTGGCAGCAATGGTTTTCGCATTTCAAAAATCATGCACATAGACGCATAATAAATAAATATACTTACCGATTAGGTTCAAGACTTGTCCTCTCGAATGTTCAAATACTTTCAAACGTCTAGATACTGGGCGAGTTGGATGTTTGATGTTTGATCCGTATCTTGTATATTCAGATGAAAGTCTCTGGTTGTGCACAGCGTCATCAGCAGCAGCTCAGCTAATACATCCCTTGCAGACTGTAATAACCCGCTTTGTTGCCTCCTATTGGTTAAGTACG
Source organism: Gadus macrocephalus (assembly GCF_031168955.1). Taxonomy (NCBI): domain Eukaryota; kingdom Metazoa; phylum Chordata; class Actinopteri; order Gadiformes; family Gadidae; genus Gadus; species Gadus macrocephalus. The sequence continues at coordinate 2,635,089 of NC_082403.1, forward strand.
GATCTTTAACACGCACTATCGCCCCCTATTGGTTCAGTAAGGATCTTTAACACGGTCTGTCGCCCCCCTATTGGTTTATCACGGATCTTCACCCCCTTTCGGTTTAGTACTGATATTCACCTCGGGAGAGGATGGAACTCCACACAGGTCGTACAAAATCACTCTGCCGCCCTCTTGCGGTTTGATGTTGAACTCGCATTTCCAATAAACCGGACCACAAATAGAATTTGCTGTTGTGAATTGTCATTTATGTTCTTTGTGATAATACAATTTTTTTAATGGTCTGCTTCCAAAGCCATGGTTTTTACTTTGTGTTGTACAAAAATAAAAAGTTATAATTTTTGAACTGACACTGAAACATTAGTGGTCGACATTGTTGGATCTATTCTGTTGTTTTTATTTCATCTTACGATGTCTTTCGAACGTATTGAAAACGCTCGTAGCTAACGAGGACTCCAGGGTACGCATAGGATGCTAAGAGCATCGTTAGCCTACTATAGCCTCAGTGGCGTCACCAGCGGACATTCCTAGTATTGGATCCGTTTTATTAAAACACATCCAATACCACAGAATGCCCAGATGCAGAGACAAATGATCAAAACATCACTACACGAACATCGGGAAGGTCGCGCCAACCACCTGAGCGCTTCCAGTATAGCCAGATGGGGAAACCCTTAATCCACTTTGCACAAAGTCTCTTAGAGAGGTTTAATAAAGTCACTGATGCCATCGGTGACTACGACATCTCCCCTGTAGTCTACCGATAAGAGCATGAAGGGACTCATGCAGAGTCAAGGGGGGAGGGTGTAACCCATATGGAATATAGGGCTACTAAACCCTCTATTATTTAAAGATGCAATTGCATGAGTTCTCCAGTAGGGAGCGCTCAACATAATTCCAGTTACAGGAAATTACACGTGAGCAGCACCCCGTTTCCAGGGGGTCACCTTGAACCGTAACACTGGACAGACGGCAGGTATTCAGCACAACAGAGAATCTCCCGGTATGAAACGCCATAAATTAATATTACCACCGTGGTTAATTCAGACATAAGTATTTCGATGGCATTAATAAGTTTTATTAGGACCTGAATAAAGAAAATACAAGATAACTAACGTGAATTATATTGTTCATATTGTTATATTGTTTTTTTTGTTTGATCCAAGGAAGATTGAATCTACGATGGCGAGCTTTGCCCAATAGAACTGTGGATGGTTTGGATACGGCGTGGCCAACCGTGAACACCGCCATGGACGATTGTGAAGATCCATTCATTACAGATAAGACAACAGATACACATACACACTAACCTACCCGGGTAGTTAGCCTGCCTCCGCCCGCCTAAGTACTTCCGCTCAATTTGAATTTCCCTTCAGTACTAGGTCTGGACCTGCTGTATTTAATTTGGTTTTCTGGGGCCGCCACGGCGGCGCCCAATCAGCGAACAGAGGGCGTGTCTGAGAACAATGACGATAAAGTCGTACGCCAGTTTGAGTTGTTGTTGTAGGTCGGTAGTTGATTTACAATGTGCAATTTTTCCCTGATAAATTAAATTCGACAAACAAAACCTGCAGCTGTCGTTGACGGACATTTTCGTGCAGACGCGCAAGGTGTTTGGTTTGTGTACAACCTGCGCGTGATTCCCGGCGCATGACATACGTCGCAACCAAACGTTAGCGATTGGTTATGGCAGATCCAGAGTGGCACTGGGCATATCCAATCATTTTAAACTTCAACAGACACCCGCCTTCAAGTGAGTTAACGTTTGTCAATTGATTAGGTCCAGACTCTCTGTACAAATGAAATGAAATGAAGTGAAGTACGAGAGTCTGGTAGAACCAGGCTACCGGGTAGTAGTAAGAGAAACTGAAACACACATATCCGGATATCCCCCCCCTGAACTAGACATTCCTTGACCGAACAACTCCTTTCCCAAGGAGTGCTGTAGCTGGGGAATCCAGCTACAAATGACTTATTCTTTTGATTTTGTTTGTTATTTTCAAAAGCTTTATTTTGTATCAAATGTCAATGTTTTATGATGGAAGGCATTAAAATTGCTCATCTATTCAACCAACACTGGCAGGTTGGAATTGATACAGGAAAATGATCAGACCAGAACGAGTGAAATTCAAAGTACAATAAAAAGCAGCCAGGGTAAATGCAGACCGACCATTTACAGTGTTTCAACAATAAGAGAATAAAATACAAAACAATTATCACGGAAAATAAATCTATGGCATTAGGACCAATTATTGTGAATTAGGAGGGAAGTTCAAAATACAATAAAAAGCAATGAGAGTAAATGCAGACTGACCAAGGTAGTGTATGCAAGGCATTGTTAATGAAAAAAAAGTATATATATACACACATAAAAATATCAATATCTGTATAGGATTAAAACCCTGAAAGAGGACTGTTTTGCATAGCTTTTTTCTCGTGCTTCCTTTCGGAAGTTCAAGAGAGGCGTGTTTGGTAATGTCTTGCAACCTTATCTTATGAAACACAGACACAACTAATGATAACAAGTCAGAATGGTGGTTGTCGATGCCAAACTGTGTTCCCCAAGCAGAAATACATCCTCTGTTCCATCACCCCTCGGACTTTATGCTGCTCCCTGGCTCCCCATCCACACTTCAAGATGGCGGCCGCATTTCTCGCGTCCCAGCAGCCAATGCTGCGTCTATGTATAGGATGTCTATGCCTTTCACGCCGTCCCTGCCTCCCTGTGTCAAGCGTTTGAGTCCCCTAGTCCTGTCACTGTAACACTTTAGGATCTTTAGAAAACCAGCTCCAAAACAAACACCACAACTTTACCTTGTATTGCACGCAAAAAAGACAGTGCATAGCATAAATGGGAGACCAGATTAATGCAGCAATGTAATCAAGTGTTTAATTTACGATAAAATGACCAACGTGGTACAAATAAGAAAATACATCTCGTTACGGATGCAGCCAGCGTATTTGTTTGTCGAGTCGTACGGTTAGTAATTCAAGTCATTACAAAACGGTGGGCATAACAATAACATAACCACATCTTCTCTCTCTCTCTCAACCCCCGACTGAAAGACAAGCAGGCACATAAATCACACTTCCTGATTGGGTCAGATTGCAGACACGTGTCAGCAATCAGACCCCAGCAGACCCGGTGCTCCATACTCCCCCTGCAGGCCAGACGCCGCCCCACCTCCACAGTGCGCTTTATAAAAATGTGCCTTATGAATGCATTTGACTTGTTGAGCATTTTACAGTGGTGTGTGTGTGTGTGTGTGTGTGTGTGTGTGTGTGTGTGTGTGTGTGTGTGTGTGTGTGTGTGTGTGTGTGTGTGTGTGTGTGTGTGTGTGTGTGTGTGTGTGTGTGTGTGTGTGTGTGTGTGTGTGTGTGAGATCCACAGCCCTGACCAGCGTTAGTGTGGGTAGAGTATATATTTCTTATGATCTTCCTCCACTAGCGTCCTGATACACAAGTGTGTGTGTGCCTGTCGTACGGACTGACTGACTGACTGACTGTCTGACTGACTGTCTGACAGTGAGTAGGTGTGCGTTGCACTCTCTGTAAGGCTTTGGTCTTCATGAAGTGTCAACCAACCAACTCGGAATTTGAGAACAAGGAAATAAACAAATACATTAATTAAATATAATAAGCATCTTGATTCCACCTATTTCCTGTATGGGGACACCGAATCAACATGTTGAGGATGATTGAGAACAAATCTGTCAATAATGGGAAAGAATTACCAAATGGGGAACGACTTCACGTGACAAATGAAGAAAGAGGGAACAGAAATTGTTTGCTTTGCAATTTTTGCAGTCTCTTACGCATTTGGGGAACCACCTAAACCCAGTTCTAAGAATTCATATCATTGCATATGCAAGGACACTGAAACAACTGACACTGAAACATTAGTGGTCGACATTGTTGGATCTATTCTGTTGTTTTTATTTCATCTTACGATGTCTTTCGAACGTATTGAAAACGCTCGTAGCTAACGAGGACTCCAGGGTACGCATAGGATGCTAAGAGCATCGTTAGCCTACTATAGCCTCAGTGGCGTCACCAGCGGACATTCCTAGTATTGGATCCGTTTTATTAAAACACATCCAATACCACAGAATGCCCAGATGCAGAGACAAATGATCAAAACATCACTACACGAACATCGGGAAGGTCGCGCCAACCACCTGAGCGCTTCCAGTATAGCCAGATGGGGAAACCCTTAATCCACTTTGCACAAAGTCTCTTAGAGAGGTTTAATAAAGTCACTGATGCCATCGGTGACTACGACATCTCCCCTGTAGTCTACCGATAAGAGCATGAAGGGACTCATGCAGAGTCAAGGGGGGAGGGTGTAACCCATATGGAATATAGGGCTACTAAACCCTCTATTATTTAAAGATGCAATTGCATGAGTTCTCCAGTAGGGAGCGCTCAACATAATTCCAGTTACAGGAAATTACACGTGAGCAGCACCCCGTTTCCAGGGGGTCACCTTGAACCGTAACACTGGACAGACGGCAGGTATTCAGCACAACAGAGAATCTCCCGGTATGAAACGCCATAAATGAATATTACCACCGTGGTTAATTCAGACATAAGTATTTCGATGGCATTAATAAGTTTTATTAGGACCTGAATAAAGAAAATACAAGATAACTAACGTGAATTATATTGTTCATATTGTTATATTGTTTTTTTTGTTTGATCCAAGGAAGATTGAATCTACGATGGCGAGCTTTGCCCAATAGAACTGTGGATGGTTTGGATACGGCGTGGCCAACCGTGAACACCGCCATGGACGATTGTGAAGATCCATTCATTACAGATAAGACAACAGATACACATACACACTAACCTACCCGGGTAGTTAGCCTGCCTCCGCCCGCCTAAGTACTTCCGCTCAATTTGAATTTCCCTTCAGTACTAGGTCTGGACCTGCTGTATTAAATTTGGTTTTCTGGGGCCGCCATGGCGGCACACAATCAGCGAACAGAGGGCGTGTCTGAGAACAATGACGATAAAGTCGTACGCCAGTTTGAGTTGTTGTTGTAGGTCGGTAGTTGATTTACAATGTGCAATTTTTCCCTGATAAATTAAATTCGACAAACAAAACCTGCAGCTGTCGTTGACGGACATTTTCGTGCAGACGCGCAAGGTGTTTGGTTTGTGTACAACCTGCGCGTGATTCCCGGCGCATGACATACGTCGCAACCAAACGTTAGCGATTGGTTATGGCAGATCCAGAGTGGCACTGGGCATATCCAATCATTTTAAACTTCAACAGACACCCGCCTTCAAGTGAGTTAACGTTTGTCAATTGATTAGGTCCAGACTCTGTACAAATGAAATGAAATGAAGTGAAGTACGAGAGTCTGGTAGAACCAGGCTACCGGGTAGTAGTAAGAGAAACTGAAACACACATATCCGGATATCCCCCCCCTGAACTAGACATTCCTTGACCGAACAACTCCTTTCCCAAGGAGTGCTGTAGCTGGGGAATCCAGCTACAAATGACTTATTCTTTTGATTTTGTTTGTTATTTTCAAAAGCTTTATTTTGTATCAAATGTCAATGTTTTATGATGGAAGGCATTAAAATTGCTCATCTATTCAACCAACACTGGCAGGTTGGAATTGATACAGGAAAATGATCAGACCAGAACGAGTGAAATTCAAAGTACAATAAAAAGCAGCCAGGGTAAATGCAGACCGACCATTTACAGTGTTTCAACAATAAAATACAAAACAATTATCACGGAAAATAAATCTATGGCATTAGGACCAATTATTGTGAATTAGGAGGGAAGTTCAAAATACAATAAAAAGCAATGAGAGTAAATGCAGACTGACCAAGGTAGTGTATGCAAGGCATTGTTAATGAAAAAAAAGTATATATATACACACATAAAAATATCAATATCTGTATAGGATTAAAACCCTGAAAGAGGACTGTTTTGCATAGCTTTTTTCTCGTGCTTCCTTTCGGAAGTTCAAGAGAGGCGTGTTTGGTAATGTCTTGCAACCTTATCTTATGAAACACAGACACAACTAATGATAACAAGTCAGAATGGTGGTTGTCGATGCCAAACTGTGTTCCCCAAGCACATACATCCTCTGTTCCATCACCCCTCGGACTTTATGCTGCTCCCTGGCTCCCCATCCACACTTCAAGATGGCGGCCGCATTTCTCGCGTCCCAGCAGCCAATGCTGCGTCTATGTATAGGATGTCTATGCCTTTCACGCCGTCCCTGCCTCCCTGTGTCAAGCGTTTGAGTCCCCTAGTCCTGTCACTGTAACACTTTAGGATCTTTAGAAAACCAGCTCCAAAACAAACACCACAACTTTACCTTGTATTGCACGCAAAAAAGACAGTGCATAGCATAAATGGGAGACCAGATTAATGCAGCAATGTAATCAAGTGTTTAATTTACGATAAAATGACCAACGTGGTACAAATAAGAAAATACATCTCGTTACGGATGCAGCCAGCGTATTTGTTTGTCGAGTCGTACGGTTAGTAATTCAAGTCATTACAAAACGGTGGGCATAACAATAACATAACCACATCTTCTCTCTCTCTCTCAACCCCCGACTGAAAGACAAGCAGGCACATAAATCACACTTCCTGATTGGGTCAGATAGCAGACACGTGTCAGCAATCAGACCCCAGCAGACCCGGTGCTCCATACTCCCCCTGCAGGCCAGACGCCGCCCCACCTCCACAGTGCGCTTTATAAAAATGTGCCTTATGAATGCATTTGACTTGTTGAGCATTTTACAGTGCTGTGTGTGTGTGTGTGTGTGTGTGTGTGTGTGTGTGTGTGTGTGTGTGTGTGTGTGTGTGTGTGTGTGTGTGTGTGTGTGTGTGTGTGTGTGTGTGTGTGTGTGTGAGATCCACAGCCATGACCAGCGTTAGTGTGGGTAGAGTATATATTTCTTATGATCTTCCTCCACTAGCGTCCTGATACACAAGTGTGTGTGTGCCTGTCGTACTGACTGACTGACTGACTGACTGACTGACTGTCTGACAGTGAGTAGGTGTGCGTTGCACTCTGTAAGGCTTTGGTCTTCATGAAGTGCCAACCAACCAACTCGGAATTTGAGAACAAGGAAATAAACAAATACATTAATTAAATATAATAAGCATCTTGATTCCACCTATTTCCTGTATGGGGACACCGAATCAACATGTTGAGGATGATTGAGAACAAATCTGTCAATAATGGGAAAGAATTACCAAATGGGGAACGACTTCACGTGACAAATAAAGAAAGAGGGAACAGAAATTGTTTGCTTTGCAATTTTTGCAGTCTCTTACGCATTTGGGGAACCACCTAAACCCAGTTCTAAGAATTCATATCATTGCATATGCAAGGGCTTTCATCAGTGAGCCGTGAGCTAAATCACCCTTTTGGTCCCTTATTCACCAAAAGATAGTAACTTAACTGACATTTATTGATTTAAATGGAGGGCACTCTGGGTTAGATGTTGGGCTGACAACCTGCCTGGAGTTTTGGTTTGGATTGTGGGGATTCACCATGCTCTCAATCATGGTGAGGTTCATTATGGACCATTCTTCCTAGAAGGATATGCCCAGAGTACACACACAGTCTACGAATTTGCAGGTTGTTTTTATCATTGTTATGAACATTGCTACAACACGGGTCATCTGAACCCTGTCACAAAGATCAGCTATTGTGTACTCCGTATGCTTTCCGATGATTGGATGCAATTCCGTGAAAATGTATGCCCTGAGCTAGACGTTGTCCGCTGGCGTGAAGGCGCCTGTGTCACCCAATGGAGTGGGGGTTTTGGAGCTGAGTTATGCCGCATGGAGCCAAACTACTGTCTGCCCGTTGGTTTGAACCTGTACGACTCCGTACATGCCTGTATGGACCGTCTCAGTGTCATTACGAAACCCATTATGACGATATATGTGTTGTGTGGGGTAGATCCCTTCCAGTTACTTTTTGAAACTATTTTAAAAAACACAACGGGTTTATCAGTGGCACCTGAACAAATCGTAGGGAACAAGCTGATTTATTTTTTATTTATTTTTTCGCATACACGTCACAAACACACACCTCAACAACACTTACGTACAAACACTGAACTATATCTATCCAAACATTATATAGATAAAGATTAGATATAGCTAAACACTATGCTGGATATAATGTATATCTGAACATTCTATTTTTCTGAACATTATTTATAACATTATGTATAGCTGAACATTATACAGCTGACTATGATGTTGTCAGAACAATTATTTCAGGGTCACACGAAGCTTGATCGCAGTTACAGTGTGTTTGTGCGTGTGTGTACGTGTGTGTGCGTGTGTTTGGTGTTTGGTGTGTCTGTGTGTGGGTGTGTGTTAAATTAGTTTCACTTTGAAGTTCTCCTGAAAACGATTGACAGTCTCACACACACACACACACACACACACACACACACACACACACACACACACACACACACACACACACACACACACACACACGCACGCCAATAAAAACACACAAACACACACTAACAAACATGTGTTTAGTTTGTTTCACTTTGAAGTTCTCCTGGAAACCAATGACGTCTCAGCCGTATTGAATTCCTATTGGTCCAGACCGGGCTCTCCCTCGTGATCCGTCTCTTGTTCGCATGTTTCCTGTTCAGTGCGTCTGATGCTCGAGTCGGAGTCACGTCTCTGTGGATAATCTCATCGAGCTGTTCTTCTGAATACATCGATATGAAGGCGCTAACGGGGCTGCTGCTGTTGGTCTTTGGTCACGGTGTGTCCTCAGGTAAGACTGACTCAAGTTTTCACTTTTCAAAACTATCTTTCCAAAAGGTTGGTTTATGGTCCCTGAAACGATGCTTAGATTCCCTAAGATTCCCTTTTGAGCCGCTTGGGTAACTTCATCTCATAACCCTTTTCCTAACCCTTTATTTTATTCTCGCGTTTAGACTTGTCTTGCCTCGTCTCTGCTTGGTATGCGGCCAAGCGGCCGCATACCAAGCAGAGGCATACCTATGCCTCTATGTTAAAACTGCCACTGACTTTAAGTCTACTTTGAATCCTAAGTATTATATTAACACTCAGAAATATCTTATTAACTTTTCAACGTTCTTTGAGAATCATCACTCATGCGCACAAACGCATATACACACGCAAGGGGCCATAGGACAGGGGGCGGGGCCAAAGGACAGGGGGAGCCATAGAGCAGGGGGAGGGGCCATGGGCCTTTCTGTCTAGAGCAGGGGTCTCAAACTCAATTTACCTGGGGGCCGCTGGAGGCAGATTCTGGGTGAGGCTGGGCCGCATCAAGTTTTCCACAAAAAAGTACAAATATCCAGTCTTCTCAAGCTTTACTATTAACAGTTCTGTAACATGAATGCTTTTTTGAACATGAATGGCTCTTTTGAACTTGAACGACTTTAAAACATGAACCTTCTTCAGAACATGAAGTGTCCTTCTGAACATATGGCTTTTCTTGCCTATACTCCTTACTGCCAGAGACCTGGCAGCGCTTCCTCTCACACAGCTCCTGCAGGGCCCATGCAGGGCTTTATATATATATTTTTTTATAAAGCTTGCTGCGCCCAACAACCTTGCGAAGACGGGGTGAAATGTGCAGAAGCATTTTTCACCGCAAACGTTGGTGTGTGTGTGTTAGGGCTTTGACTTTTGCCCAAAAATCATATTCGAAGTTCGTTTGTTTATTAATATTAATATTCGAATATATTCGAATATTTATTAATAATATTTTGACCATTAAATGCCTTCAATAAGACCTGGATTGGGCTTTGCGAGGTTTGTTTACCGGCGTTGCTATGGTTACCGGTCTTGCGTGTTCCAACGATTTATTAGGTTTCTAATAAATCGCTGTCTAATCAATACTTCATTCACTGCCTCTTCCGTGGTCATTACAATATTATGAATAGACTGTGTCGGGTTCTCCGACGTCTCTCCCTCTTGGCCTGCCCATAACAAGATCGAAATACATCAGAGGAGTCACACAGGAGAGAACCCGGTCAGGTGCATGGTGTTAGGAAAGAGATACACACAGAAAGGGCGTATCTCCAGCGCACACAGACTTGGGAGAAGCCATACCGTTGGCCTAGCACATTTCACCTCCGTCTTATGCAAGGTTTTTGTGCGCAGCAAGTTTTATAAATGAGGCCAACGGGCAAGCGCAGCGACTCGGCAAAAAAAAAAAAAAAGAAAAAAAAAAGAAATTAAAACGTGCGGGCCGCACTAACACTTAACTTTGATATCAAGTAGGGGGCCACAAAATATCGTCCCGCGGGCCGCGAGTTTGAGACCCCTGGTCTAGAGGGATGAACAATATTAACCTGTCTGTCGTAACCAGTGTTGTATAGTAGCGAAGTAGAAATACTTCGTTACTGTACTTAAGTCGTTTTTTTGGATATTTGTACTTTACTTTACTACTTATATTTCTCTGTACTTTTACTTTTACTTCGCTACATTTTGCGAAGAAAACGGATACTTTTACTCCACTACATTTCCCTTGAAACCTTCTTTACTCGTTACAAAATCAACTCATCTTTAGAAAAAAAAAAAAGAATCATGAGAGATATGAGGATAACGTCGGGGACTGTGGTAGAACACAGACTGCGAGCCTGTTTGGCGAATCAGCTGTCCCAGCGCACGTTCGCAAAGCCCCCTTGCTTAGTTACCGTTGCTACGTCGATCAAAACTCCTACGACTGTCAACACACAAATGCATGGCTAGGACGAGGGCAAGGGCTATCAAAATTCTACTATTTGTATCAGGCTGGTTTGTACACGCAGTATTACAACACTATCTTATACACTTCAATACGCTGTATATGTGCCATTTTTGCTACAAAGCTAATTTAAATACCCTTTTTGGGCAGGGACTTAAGTTTTCCGAAAATCCGCGATCCTGGATGACACCAAAATCAATATTAAGTAACGTGTACCAGCGCTTGCGGGATAATAGGTCGGGCTATGATATCTGTCAGTGTCAGTGATTTTTTTTTGGAGTAACTCCGCGACAGCATCCAGATCATGGCAAAATGGACTGCAATATGCAGTGGAAGGATGTTTTCAAAAAAGATCAACAACGAAGGGGAAACAACAATAATCAAAGCAAAATCATACAGGTCTCAATCAAAATATTAGAAACTTCACGACCTCAAAATAAATACCACCAGCACAACATTTTAAACTAGTAAGGTTCTTTCACCGTTGGGTAATATTTGTATATAATATTTCAAGCTAGCTAATAACCTATAAAGATTATTTATTCTTATTCCATCTCTGGCGAGGTATCTATCTAGCCAGTTAGTGCTAAGGCATGATTGGACGAGGGCAGTTATAGGGAGGAGTTTCGATAACGGTTACTTGTACTTTTACTTTCAGTACTTAAGTACATTTAATATCAGAAAAGTACTTTTGATACTTAAGTACAGTAAAGATCAGATACTTTAATACTTTTACTTAAGTACTATTCTAAAAGGTGACTTTTACTTTTACTTAAGTAATTTTCCAGTAAGGTATCTGTACTTTTACTTAAGTATGGCTTTTGAGTACTTTATACACCACTGGTCGTAACCTGTCTGTATGTCTATAGTGATGTACAGCTGTCAGTCTGTCTGTACAGCAGGGGTGGGCAATTATTTTTCCCAGGGGGCCAAATGAGCAACTGAAAATATTTTGGAGGGCCTGGCCAAAATGCCGAACTCAATTATGCATAATATACATTTTATTTCTATATAAAAAGCAGTAAATGGCATTGTTTTGACCGCTGGTAAGAGTGTATGTTATTATTAGGCAATTAAAAGGTGTGCTTAGCTAGAAATAGAATTTCCAAACTGATAAACAAAATGTGAAACATTTGACAAATTTTCAGTCACATTAATAACAAAGGGCATTTTGAGTTTCATATACTATTAAAACAAGGTTTTTTTGTGTCACTGAACTGTGTAACTGTAAAGAAAAGTGTCCCATTGCACTTATTATCTTTCCACATTTTAGTGTTCTTCAGTTCTTTTTTTTTCATTCAGTGTGAGAAATCCAGTCTCTGTTGAGCTTTAACAAGTCCATCAAAGTCAGGTTGAATGTCTGAGGTGGAGATGCGAAGCACAGCTGACAGATGTTCATCAGTGAGAGAGGATCTGTACCTGGATTTGGTAAACTTCATGACTGAGAATGTCTGTTCACATATGTAGGTGGATCCAAAGAGAACCAACATCTTCTGAGCATGTCTCCTCATGTGTGGAAAGTTCTCCTCCTTGAGAGCAGAGTTGAACTCTAGCAGTGATGCTGACTTGAAGTGCTCTTTCAGTAATGAATCAGACTGCAGGTCAATGAGTTCAAGCTGAACATCAGTGGGTGCGCTATCAACACTGCAGGTAAAGGGAGAGGAAACCAGCTGCATTTCATCCTCAACCTTTTTGAAATCTTTAAAAACGCCGTACTGCAGTACTCCTAACATGGATGAGTACCTGTGCCGGTGATCAGCTGATGGTTTGACTTCTTGCAGGGTTTTCATGTGTTCGAGATTGTTGCTGCCTAGTTGCCTTGAAATTAATTGCAACTTTGTCATGAAGGCTTTCACATGGCTATGCATTTCATGAGCAAAAAGGCCCTTGCCCTACAGTTGTGTGTTCAGTTTATTCATCATTGCAGTCACATCAACAGCAAATGTTAAACCTGCCATCCAGTCCTTATCAGACAGCTCTGGGATGGTTTTGCCTTTCATCATACAAAACTCTTTTATCTCTGATTTCAGATCCCAAAACCTTTTCAGCACGTTGCCCAGGCTGAGCCATCTGACAGCTGTGTGGTACCTGACATCACCAAGTTCGCTCTCTTGCTCCTCCAATAGTGAAACAAACTGCCTGTGATTTAATGCTCGCGCTCTGATGAAAATAACTGTTGTAGCAACAACATCAATCACATTGCTAAATTTTAGCACTGACTTGCACAATGCTTGCTGATGAATAATACAATGTATAAACACCAATTTCTGCTCTGCATTGAGTTCACTCACTTTATCTTGCATTCTTTTCAAAAGCCCAACATTTTTCCCTGTCAAATTCGGACATCCATCCGTAGTGACAACTGCCAGTCTGTCCCATTTGAGTCCCAGTTTGTCCATGCATGCGTTTACCTCGGTGAACCGATCACTCCCCGTTGTGGTTCCTTTCATTGGCCGCACTGCTGCCAGCTCCTCCGTAAGCTTGAAGTCGCGCGTTATCCCCCGGAGAAATATGAGCAGCTGGGCTGTGTCACGGACGTCACAGTTCTCATCCAAAGCCAAAGAAAAAAAGTCTAAGCTTCCCACTTCACTTTGCAGCTGAAACTCCAGATTCTCTGCAATGTCCTCCACCCTTCTCGTCACGGTGCGGCGGGAGAGCGGGATGTTTTCAAACACTTATTTTTTCTCTAGGCAAAGTAAATAAGAACAACTTTCCATTTGTTCACTTTCTTTAATGAAAGATAGCAGTGAAATGACAATAACCAAACATGTCATGAGCAGCTAAAGGTGCTGGTATGTTTACATCTAAATAGTCATTAACTTCCGGTTCCGTTATGTGTAACAACATAGAGGTCCGTAGTGCAATATTCCCTATCTCCCCCTGAGCCTTTAACACTCTTAACACAAAGGCTGATTAAAACAACAAAACAGCACCAAACGAATGGTTGGACGACCTATGCGCCACAAAAACGAGCGGAAGGCCCAACATGAACACAATGCCCACAGAACCCATCAAAGACTACCCCATAGCAAAGTCCTTATGCCAGGCAGGCACACCGGCCCTCCTGGTGGACCGGCGCAAGTCTGTCGCCGGCGGCACATCGGGTGGCGGTGGGAGAGGGGCCATAGGGGCCACCAAGCCCGACGGTGGCGTACGAAGGACGCCATGGGCCGGCACCACTGGCACGATAGGGGTGGGCTGCATCCCGCGCCGGGGAGAGCCTGCAGGTGGCAGTGCCGGTGGTGGAGCGGGCCCTGACTCCGTCACAGGCCTCACCGGGCCGCTCACAAGACCAGGCAGCCGCGGTGTTGCACTAAGTGCTGGTACAGCGACACGAGACGCCAGATCGTCATAGATCGATCGAGGCAGGGGCCGGTCGCTGTGGACCGGGTAGAACTTGCGCAGGAATCTTCGGTTCCGATTTGAGATCCTGCCCGACCCGTCAATCTTGATCACGTACTGATCGTGCTGGCGCACCTCAACAACACTGCCCGTCCTGTCCCACTTGTTAGGGTGAGGTCCCGTCTGGTTCTGTATGCGGACAAAGTCCCCCCCCTCGAGAGGAGGGAGGCGTTTGGTGTGCTCCGCCCAAGCGTCAGCTGTGCGGATGTGGCGTTTGCGGAGGGCCTCCTCCCTTGCCGTCAGCGTCTCACGCCATGTTACGTGCGGCCTGTACCTCCCAGGTGGAATCGGGATGAAGTCGGATGGGCCGGCCGAAGACACACATCGCCGGGGATAGCTTTGTGTCAGGGTCCGGCGTATTACGGTACTGGAGTATCGCCCTCTGCACAGCGTCTGTGTCGAGTTCGCCTTTCGGGCCTGTATTGTCAGTGATGAGCCGCTTCATCGTCTTCACCCCGATCTCTGCGCGGCAGTTGCTGTGGGGGAAGGCCACCGATGAGAGGCGGTGGTGTACGCCCCATCTGTGAAGGAAAGACCTGGTCTCGGCGGAGGTGAACTCTGGCCCCCCGTCCGATGCAAGCTCCTCCGGAGTCCCGTACGTGGCAAAGGCACGGCGTAGGTGGCATATGAGGTCTGCGGCGCCACCCGTCGCCCTCGAGATGATTGGCCAATTCGAGTAGCGGTCAACTATCACAAGATAGTGCACACCCCTGTGCATGAAAAAGTCTGAACACACAGCCTGGAAGGGGTAAATGGCCATGACAGGCGGGGTCGGCGGCGCCGCGGGCTGAGAGGGCGCCATCCGGTGGCAGTGTTCACAGTTATTCCGAGTGGCGCAGATGTCAGCCGACATGCCTGGCCAGAACACAGACGACTCCGCGCGGGCGGTCATCATGGAGACGCCTTGGTGGGCAGCGTGCAGGGCGCTCAGCACTTCGCCATGGAGTGAGGGTGGTATGACTACCCTATCCTTGTACAGGACCACCCCATCAGCTGATGTGATATCCTCGCGGTACTGGTGGAAGCCACAAATCGCCACCGGCATCCCAGCCCTTGACTCGGGGAAGCTGTCTGCCGCCATCTCCTCCAACGTGCGCATGTCGTCGCTGCTGCTCATGGCCTCCCTGACACGGTCCCATGTCACGGACTGCAGCGATTCAAGCCCCGCAGCGCACCAGGCCAGGTTGCCCTCCTCAACATCATCGGCCACCGGCCCTGCCCACCGTATGAGAGACAGCACATCAGCGTGTGCGCTGGGTGAGAGGTGGGTCACCATGGCGGCATTGTCGTCTGGAAGATCCATGGGCGACGGGCACGGTGTGCCGACCGGCCTGCGCGACATGGCATCTGCAGCCCTGTTCTTCATCCCGGGGACATGAATGATGCGGAAACGATAGCGCAGGGTCTTCTCCTTGAGGTTCCTGAGACGGGGGTTGGGTATGTCGTCGAGTGCTCTGTCGCCAAGGAGTTTGAGTAACGGCTTGTGGTCGACTGCCACAATCAGGTCCCTGCAGCCCAACACGAAGTAGCGCGCTTTGTCCAAGGCGTCAGCGACCGCAAGCGCCTCGCCCTCTACAGGCGCGTATCTGGACCCGGCCGCGTGTGTGAACCTGCTGCCAACCAGGGTCACCTTCCATCCATCAGCGCAGCAGAAGGGCCTGACCGGCGTGCACTGACAGTGCTTCTGGAACAGCCAGAAGCCGACGCCCTCCTTTGACCAGTCCGTTGCGAGGCATGTCGGCTTGGACTTGTCAAAGATGCGGACGCCGCGCTCGATCTCCTGGACGATCTCCTCCTTTGATTTGCGGAAAACGTTCTCTAATTCCGGAGACCACTCGAAGCGTACCCCATGCAGTTTCCGGAACGGTTGCATGAGTTCGGCCATACTGAAGGCGTAGGCCACTTGGTTGACCAGTCCGAACCAGGACCTGACATCGGTGACGTTGCGCGGTCGTGGGAAGTCTCGGATAGCCTCCAGGTAACGGCTGCATGGCCGTACGTCAGACATGGTGATTGTGAAGCCCGCGAAGTCCACCGAGGGTGCGGCAAAGACAAATTTTCCCGGGTTGAGGATGATTCCGTTCCTGCCACAAACGTCCAGCCATTGTGCCGCCTGGAAGTAACTCTCCTCAACTGTATCAGCCCACAGTAGTGTGTCGTCCACACACTTGGTCTTGTTGCCGATGTCCGCAACCACCTCATCATAGCGCCGTCAGTAACCGTCTCCCGACGCTATGTACCCCTGTGGCGCCGAAAGGTACCGGTAGCGCCCCCATGGTGTGATGAACGTCGTCTTGTGGCGGTCATCTTCATGCAGTGGGACGCTGTGGTAGCCATTCCAGGCGTCGAATACAGTCTTGCATTTCCCACTGGGCACCTGTCTCGCCTGGTGGAAGGGAGATTGCGTGTGGTGGGTCTCACGGAGTGCATGCTTGTTCAGTGCTTGGAAATCGACGGTACGTCGTGGCTTGCCGTTCTTCTTTGCGCAGATCACCATGCGGTGACACCACGTCACTGGCGTGCCAATGGGCACTTCTTCCAGCACGCCAAGACGAACGTCCTGGTCAAGGCCCGCCTTCACCTCACCTTGCCAGTGTATGGCGACTGGGATGGGGGTGTGGCAGGCGACCGGCGTTGCATTCTCATTGAGCATTAGACGAAGAGGTGGACCAGACATTCTCAGCAAGGGCTGGTGGGGACATGTATTGAATGTGCTCTGAGCGTATAGTCCAAGTAAGTGTTTCCGTAGAGCTCCCATGTTAGCCTCCGTGGCCGGCATGGGGAGCGTGGTTGGCTTGGTCGGAGGTTCCGCACGCCGCGGGCAGTCACATGGGTCTGAGGTCGCAAGGTTGACCTCCCCGAGTGTTGGGAACCTGTCTGAGATCATGCCCAGGTCCACACAGGCTGTACGAGACAGGTATATACGGTCTGAGGTGTCAGTCACGTACGCGATCTGGCGCGTCTCCAATCTCCGGGCGTCGCTGCTGTTACCAGCGAACCTTACGACGGCGGCCCCGAGGATCCGTATGCCTTCATTATTCGCGGCCTTCATGGACATGGATACAGGAATGAGGTCGTCTGTGTTCAGGCCCATCTGTTGGGCGACCTTGACGCCGATCAGGCAGCTCTGGCACCCCGTGTCAGCCATGGCAGGCAGGGTCACAGTGCGGGTGCGTTTCCGGAGGTCGAGGCCCAGTGCTTTGTAATCCTCGTTTTCAATGCTGAGTGTGAGGTGGATGTATGGCTGTGAGTTGGATGGGCGCTTCATCCACTTGTCACACATGTCATCATACAGGTGGTGAGCGAGGGGGAGTGTGCGTACCATGTCGGCGGTGCTGGTGAGTGTGCACAGCTCGCCGAAGGCGGTCGCCTGCTGTTCGTCGCACACCCCATCAGTCTCCTCCGGTGCGGGCCTAGATGACCGGCCACCCAGGCAGGCCTTGTCGAGGTGGTTTTGACGGTTGCATTTCCGGCACGTCTTGCCGTACGCGGGGCACTCGGCACGCCTGGCACGCCACTGAGGCGTCTTGCCGTGGCCTGCCTCGCCGCAGTAGATGCACGTCCCCTCGGCCTTGACCTTGGATTGCTCCGCTCTGGCGCCCCCTCTGGCTCGGACGTCCTGCTGCTTCCCCCGTCGATATGAGCTGCTGATAGTGTCCGTGCTCTGAGGGTCAAGCAGGCGTGACGCTGAGCGCTTTCCTGACTCTTTGGGTTCGATGTACTCTATTATGTCCTTTAGTGGCATATCCTGATTCTTTTCGCCAAGCAGATCGAGCTGTATTTCTTGGTCTGCTATGCCGCGGGCGATCACATCGCACAATATTTCCTCTGTGAAGTCGTTGACTTGGTCACACCCCTCCTTAGTGCATGTCATATCGTATTTACACGTGCCTGCCTGCCCCTTTAAGCGAGCATGAAATGATCGGATGGGCTCTTCGTGTCCCTGTCGCATGTTAGATAGGGCCACTCGAGCTACCATTGTGTTTTCTGCACGGACAGAGAGTGCCCTTATGGCAGAGAGAACGTCCTTCTCATCACTGTCCACTAGGCTTTTGCCTGCAGCACGGGTGAGGTATTTTCTCAGATCCTCCTCACAGCACTCAAGCAGTTGTGTGACAACATCTGATCCAATTAGTTTAGTGCCCCTCTTGTACTCACCCCAGCGGGTTAGGAAGTATGACCAGGTCTCGGCTGTTCCAGCCAATGCTATGGACGGGCGCCTGAGTTTCTCCACTTTGGCGTTTGCGCGCGGTTCCCTGGGGGCTGCAGTGTGTGTGGTCGCGTGTATGTTCAGCATGGCCACCACCACCGCTACTTCCGCATGTGTAGCCACATAGTCACACTCCTCGATAGGGCAAGGCACATCCATCCTTGGTTCCACAGTTTTATAAAAAAATATATATTTCTTTTTTTTCATGCGCTCATATATTCAGGTTCCCGGGCGACGTTACTTGTAAATACACTCGCGGCCCACTCGTTCGTTTGATCACATTTTTTCGCGACGTCGGAGGTGTCTGCTTGGCTTCATCCAGGTGTTTGGTTATAAATAAGAACAACTTTCCATTTGTTCACTTTCTTTAATGAAAGATAGCAGTGAAATGACAATAACCAAACATGTCATGAGCAGCTAAAGGTGCTGGTATGTTTACATCTAAATAGTCATTAACTTCCGGTTCCGTTATGTGTAACAACATAGAGGTCCGTAGTGCAATATTCCCTACAAAGCAGTGCTGCAGACTCGACTCTTTCACAAACTCCCCCTCCGAGAATGGTTTACTGTTCTGGGCGATTTTGTGGGCTATCACAAAGCTGGTTCTGGTCGCTGCATCTCTGGCTGCATGCAGCTTTGTAAAACAGCCTTGTTGTTTTTCTTGCTTTGCTAGTAAATCCGTGGATGTCCGCGCTCGTTCGGCATCAGTCAAGTTTTTGTATTTTTCGGCATGTTTCGTCTCGTTATGCCGTTTCAAATTGTACTCTTTAAACACGACAACATGCTCCCCACAAACTAAACACACAGGTTTACCCTTGACTTCAGTAAAGAAAAAATTAGTAGTCCATATTTGTTTGAAAGTTCTGCATTCGGCATCCACTTTCCTATTTTTGACATGAGCCGACATTTTTGCATTTTTCCCGGGTGACAAGGAAGGTCAGTTCAGTTCAGGGGTGACACGGAAGGAAGACAGGTTGTCAATCACACGCATTTCACGTGCACAGTGGACGTGCATGATTGCGTGCACTGTAAGAATAAATGGGCTTCAAAATAAAAGCAATGCGGTTTTAGACTCATAAGATAATTAGAAAATATGTTTTCTTTCTTTTATTTTTTATTTTTTTTATTTTTTAATTATCATGTAATCTTTCGCGGGCCGGTCAGAATCATCCCGCGGGCCGTATTTGGCCCGGGGGCCGTACAATGCCCAGGTCTACAGTGATGTACAGTAGTAACCTCTCTCTCTGTTTGTCTTTCTACAGTAATGTAAAGTCTTAACCTGCCTGTCTGTCTGTCTACAGTGATGAACTGTATTAACCTGTCTGTCTGTCTGTCTGTCTGTCTGTCTGTCTGTCTGTCTGTCTGTCTACAGTGATTCACTCCCTGCAGTATTTCCTCACGTTGTCGTCTGGACTCCCAACCTTCCCAGAGTTTGTTGCTGTTGGGATGATGGATGGAGTTCAGATTGGGTACTATGACAGCAACATCCAGGGAATAGCACTGAAACAGGCCTGGATGTACCAGTTCTACATATATCATCCCGGTGAACTGGAGACGATGTATAGAATGGCTCTGGGTGCCCAGCAGAGCTTAAAGGCCAATATGTTGGATCTGAAGAAGCTCTTTAACCAGACAGGAGGTAAGTTTATATCTGATGTCTGACCTCTCACATTTAGATATTCATCATTTAAACCCAGAATAAAGTTTCACCATACTCCCTAACAGTGTTCCAATTAACCCCTCAGCTTCGGGGGGGGGGGGTCAGCATTCCCATTGGGGGGGCGATGGCGTCATTAGAAAGCCCTGCCTCTATATTCATACCTTCATCATTACACACTTACGGTGTGTGGCCTACATTCTTCTGAAATTGAATGAAATGCCTATGCCAGGTAGCTAATTCTGAAGAAAGAAACACATGCTAACAGATATCTTGGGGAAACAACAAACAACACCAACTTAATACAGAAAGTATAATGGGAGGATTTTTCGCAATTGCTCATTCACGTGACCTGCAGGTTGGGGCAGTGTCATGCTAAATTTGTACCGGCTGCCAAATTTGTACCGGGCGCGCCATCCATACGTAATCCATTCCAAACCTGCCTGTCAGCAGATGATCGCGTCGTCCGTTGCCGGGCAAGTTTCAAAAAACATTCGCGCTCATGTTGCCAAAGACGAAATAACATAATACAGAAAACGGATCGCTAGATAACACTTGTTTTTACTTTATATTTGTATTGTATTTAATTGTTTAATCAAATTTAGCAAGTAAACTGAGTGTTTAAAGCAGGTCGAGTGTTTAAAGGACGAAATAGCACAATATAGATAACGGATCGCTAGATAGAAGGTTCGCGAATGTTCGTGAACCTTTCACGTCATTCGACGCAATCGTCCGTTGCCAGGCAACGGACGAAGCGATCATCTGTTGCCAGGCAGGTTTGGAGTGGATAACGTATGGATGACGCGCCCGGTACAAATTTAGCATGACAGCAGCGGCGAGCTGTATGCGGGCAGCAGGCTAACTGACGTGACTGACAACGAGTGAACACTGAACCAACCCCACTGACGTTACAATATCCATACATCATGGGCCTACTTCGAACGTACACCAACAGTGGCGATGAAGGCTATGTAACAGAGACGATTGCAGAACATAAACACTATGTTATGCATTGACATAATGCCCCTCCTCCTGGCGTTGAAATCAATTAGCCTACTCCCCTAAGGCAAGGCAAGGCAAGGCAAATTTATTTATATAGCACTTTTCATACACAAGGCAGACTCAAAGTGCTTCACATATAAACAGTGTCATACAATGAAATAAAATAATAGGCAAGTAAAAGAAAAACATGCAAAAATAGAAAGTTAAGGCATTTTAGTATTAAAATAGAAAATAAAGGCAAAGTTGTTTAGCAGAAAGCTATAGCAAACATAAAAGTCTTCAGTCTTGTTTTAAAGGTGCTCAGAGTTGGGGCAAGTCTTAAATCCTCTGGGAGTTTATTCCAGCTATTTGTTGCGTAGTAACTAAATCCTGCTTTCCCATGTTTTGTGTTTACTCTGGGGATAATTAACAGATTGGTCTCGGAGCTTCTTAGGGGTCTAAAAGGCTGATGTAGTGGAAGCATATCAGTTAAATATTTTGGGCCTAAACCATGTAGGGATTTATAGGTAAGCAACATGATTTTAAAATCAATTCTCTGACTTACAGGAAGCCAATGTAACGATTTCAGAATTGGTGTAATATGATCAAATCTTTTGGTCTTTGTTAGAACTCTAGCAGCAGCATTCTGAACAAGCTGAAGCTTCCTCAGAGTTTGTTTTGGGAGACCTGTAAGGAGACCATTGCAGTAATCAAGCTTACTAGTGATAAAGGCATGTACAAGTTTTTGTAAGTCTTCGGTGGACATGAGCCCTCTAAGTCTTGCTACATTTTTAAGGTGATAATAGGCCGATTTTGTAACTGATTTGATGTGACTGTCAAAATGTAAATCAGAATCCATGATAACCCCTAGATTTCTGGCTTTGATTGAGGTTTTCAGGGACAGAGAGTGAAGGTGTTGGGTTACTTTAAGCCTTTCTGTTTTAGAACCAAATACAATTATCTCTGTTTTGTCCTCATTTAGTTGAAGGAAATTTCGGCACATCCATTCCTTCACTTGCGCAATGCACTGGCACAGCAGATCTATGGGCCGATAGTCATTTGGTGATAGCGATACATAGATTTGCGTGTCATCAGCATAGCAATGATGGTCAATATTGTTATTTTGCATGATTTGCCCTAGTGGGAGCATGTAGATGTTGAATAAAGAGGGTCCTAAGATCGAACCTTGTGGGACTCCACAGGTCACGTTGGTTGATTCTGATACAAAGTCGCCAATGGAAACAAAGTAGTTCCTATTTTGTAGGTAGGACCTGAACCAATTTAACCCTTATAAGGTGTTCGGGTCTGTGGGACCCGTTTTCAGTTTTTAGCTTTATAAAAGTGATACAAATAATTATTATTTTGAACTAAGATTCATTGGCTTTGGCTCATTTTCTGTGAGGAACATGAATCAGAAAACATTTTCAATGACCCCCCCCTGTATACCCCCCCATCACATTTCTATTACACACAGGGTGTTCGGGTCCAGTGGACCCGGAGCTAGTTTAAGTGTGGAAATCATAGGTTCTGTGCACCCTCATTTTCCCTTCTTCCTCTGTGTGTGTGTGTGTGTGTGTGTGTGTGTGTGTGTGTGTGTGTGTGTGTGTGTGTGTGTGTGTGTGTGTGTGTGTGTGTGTGTGTGTGTGTGTGTGTGTGTGTGTGTGTGTGTGTGTGTGTGAAAGAGAGAGGGGGAAAGAGTAAAGCAGGTGAATGGGCCCTTGGTGTGAGCACCCACAGTGTGCACCCACTGTTCCCGCACAAGGTTGCAAAATTGGAGCACCCAACACTATCAAGCTTGGGGACCTGACACTATAAAAAAGCTCTGTCAGCGTGGTTCCATACCACAACTGATCAAGATGGCAAAGCAATTCTCTGTTCAGACTGCCTTACAGCTGATATTTGAAGAGACAGAGGGTTTTGATGGTGATGCAGAGGAAATAAGTTCGGAAAGTGAGGATAACATTTCAGAGTTTGAAGAGGAGGATGAGCATCAGCCAGCTCCGAAACGTAAAAGAGCCTCAGGACTAGCCCTTCAGCAGCCAGGACAAGCCTGCGAGCAGCAAGCCCCAGGACCATCCCGTGAGCAGGCAGGACCAGCCCGCAAGCAGCCAGCCCCAGGACCATCCCGTGGGCAGCCAGGACCAGCCCGCGAGCAGCCAACCCCAGGACCAACCCGCGAGCAGCCAACCCCAGGACCAACCCGCAAGCAGCCAGCCCCAGGAACAACCCGCAAGCAGCCAGCCCCAGGACCATCCCGTGAGCAGCCAGGACCAGCCCGCGAGCAGCCAACCCCAGGACCAACCCGCGAGCAGCCAACCCCAGGACCATCCCGCAAGCAGCCAGCCCCAGGAACAACCCGCAAGCAGCCAGCCCCAGGAATAACCCGCAAGCAGCCAGCCCCAGGAACAACCCGCGAGCAGCCAGGCCCAGGAAAAACCCGCAAGCAGCCAGCCCCAGGAACAACCCGCAAGCAGCCAGATGTAGGACCAGCCCGTCAGCCAAAAAGAAACGCTGTGAAGTGTGTGGACCCATGATGGACAGAGAAACACAATATATGCAACCAGTGCAAAAAATACATATGCAATACACACACAGTGAGACTCTGCCCCTCATGTGTGGTATAGTCTGATATACGTATAATGGCCGTGTTCAAAGGCTTTAATGTGTTGTTCAGACAGATGTTATTGAGTATGTTTCAATTTCTAATGATGTTGATTATTTCCCAGTAATGCCTGTTTTATGAGGCATTTCCTTATTTTGTTGCATTTTAATGCAAAAAGAAACAAAAACGAGTGGCACCTCTATTCATAAATGTGTGTTTTAACAAAGGTAAAGTGAACAAATTTAACATATGTGTTGTTTATATTACTTGCAATTGGGATGAAGTAACCATCTGGTGAGTATTTAAAAAAAAAAAAGTTTGATTATGTTGAATTAAAAGGCCTAAAATGCAATGGGTCCACCAGACCCAGCAGCACCTCCTGTGTAACAAAAACACGAACACCCTATGAGGGTTAAGACAGTGCCTGAAAGCCCCACCCAGTTTTCTAACCTTTCCAGAAGTAATGTATGGTCTACAGTGTCGAATGCAGCACTGAGGTCAAATAGCATTAGTATAGAGGTTTTGCCAGAGTCTGTGTTAAGACGGATGTCGTTTACAACTTTAATAAGGGCGGACTCAGTGCTGTGTAGGGGTCGAAATCCAGTTGATGCCAGGAAGTGATTTAGTTGCTGGAGGACAACTTTCTCAATGATTTTACTTATGAAGGGTAGATTCGATATTGGTCTGTAGTTGTTAATAATAGAGGCATCTAGGCTCCGCTTTTTTAAAAGGGGTTTAATAACTGCAGTTTTCAAAGCTTTTGGGAAATTGCCTGACTGGAGAGAGTTGTTAACTATCTGCAATATGTCTACTGCTAGGCAGTCGAAAACATTCTTAAAGAGGTTGGTAGGTATAGTATCAAGGCAACAGGTGGATGGCTTTAGTTGTGTCACAGTTTCCACAAGATTTTGAGAGTCTATAACATTAAAGTATGCCATCCTTGCCACGTAATTTTTGCCTGAACAGGGTGGTAGTCCAACATTTTTGTTTGAAGAGGAGATATTGATGGCGCGTCTGATACCTTCAATTTTATCAATATAAAAAGCTGCAAACTCATTGCATTTCTGCGTGGAATGGAGATCAGGTGGAATTTCTGTTGGGGGGTTGGTCAGTCTGTCAACAGTTGCAAATAGGGTTTTTGCATTATTAGTGTTGGTTTTAATGATATTGGAGAAAAATGTTTCTCTAGCATTTTTTAAGTCTAAATTGTAGACACGGAGGCTCTCTTTATAGATATCATGGTGAATATGAAGTTTTGTTTTACGCCAGATGCGTTCAACCTTCCTGCATTCCTTTTTCTGTGCTGTTACAGAAGCAGCTTTTCTCCAGGGTGCCTTTTGCTTTCCAGAAATCGTTTTAACCTTATAAGGTGCAATGACATCTATGACTTTCAAAATTTTCAAATTAAAGTTTTCTACAAGATCATCAGGAGAACATGGGTTTAGAGGTGGTAGCAAGGAGATGGCATTTTAAAAAGTACATTAGAATCTTCATTGATATACCGTTTTTTGACAGTGTTTGATTTTGTCTGTATATCGGGAATAAAAGATATGTTAAAGTAAACACAAAAGTGGTCAGACAAGGAAGGATCAGTCACAGAGAGATCAGAAACATTGAGGCCCTTTGTGATAACCAGGTCTAGAGTGTGCCCCTTACAATGAGTAGCCTCTTTCACATGTTGAGACAGTTCAAATGTGTCCAAAATGGCAAAAAGTTTTTTTGCATATTTGTCATTCAAATCATCAGTATGAAAATTGAAGTCACCAGTTAAAACTAGACAGTCAAATTCTGTGGAGATGCTAGACAATAATTCTGTGAAGTCATCGAAAAAATTTGCAGAATATGTGGGTGGCCTGTAAATAATTAATAGAACTCTGGGGGAACATTTCAATACAGCACTAAGGTATTCGAACGATGGAAAATCACCAAATAACATCTGTTTCCCCTGAAATACATTTTTAAATATAGCAGCAACCCCTCCACCTCTTTTTCCAGATCTACATGCATCAAAAAAGTTATAGTTGGGAGGAGCTGTCTCTATCAGAACGGTTGCACTGTTAATTTGTTCCAGCCATGTTTCAGTTAAAAACATAAAATCCAGTTTAGAAGTGGTAATAAAATCATTAACTAAAAATGATTTGTTATTAAGAGACCTCACATTAAGTAGAGCCATCCTGATGGTGTTGTTGATAGGCTTTAAGGTTGTTTTTGGTCTGGAGGCAATAGATATGAGATTTGTGAGGTTAGCAGTGTGTCTAAGTTTCCCTTTGTTTACTCTCTTAGTGGTTACAGCATGAATGCGAAAGTTGCCCTGCTTTGACGTAGGCAACCTTGGGTTCAGCAGATTATGTGAAACTTCCTTTATACTGTGTCTACGGCTGAACCCTTTTTTGTCTCAGTAATACTCATGACTACTTTCAGTATAGTGGGGGGGCTGGGGCGCCATCCTCTTGGGTGTTATCAGCCTGTCGCCATGACATGGAGATGCTATCAATGACCCAGATATAAGTTTGCTGCCAACATATTCCAGTCTCTTGTATTCGGCTGGAAAATCGCAAAGGGAGGAGACATTGGGGCTGGAGAGATAGCTATGGGAGAGATGAGGCTGGAGGTCACCACAAAGGGAGGAGACATTGGGGCTGGAGAGATAGCTATGGGAGAGATGAGGCTGGAGGTCACCACAAAGGGAGGAGACATTGGGGCTGGAGAGATAGCTATGGGAGAGATGAGGCTGGAGGTCACCACAAAGGTAGGGGACATTGGGGCTGGAGAGATAGCTATGGGAGAGATGAGGCTGGAGGTCACCACAAAGGGAGGAGACATTGGGGCTGGAGAGATAGCTATGGGAGAGATGAGGCTGGGGGTCATCGTAGTAATGCAGAGGAGGGTGGTCGTTCCTCGCCAAGCCGGCCACCCCCCTCAGCACAGTGTTGAGGGCGTCGGGCGCATGGGTGGCAGGCGCGTTCGTGGACTCTTGAAGTGGCAGGAACCGGTTCTTCAGTGGCAGGGTTAATTTCAGTGCCTTGCTAATCCGGCTGATACATGTCTTCTTCTCAACCTGTGCTCTGATTGTGGCCTGTGCGTCAGACCATGGCAAGGTCTGTGGGCTGTCTGCTATCTGTGTGTCAGATAGTGGCAGAGTAGATGTGTGGTGGAGGCTGTAGTCTCGCTTCTTCTCAACCTGTGCTCTGACGTCAGACCATGGAGATTTGTGGGAAAGCGAGAAGAGAAGATTGTCCCTCAACAGTTTTGAGCCTAACCTGTTTGGGTGTAGGTAGATATTTGCTCCCCCAGAACAAGTTGAATTGAAAAGCCCCTTCCTCTTTCATTGCAGACTCTGGAAAGCCATGTATTCAGTGCAAGTAGACGACTGAATCTGTTTATTCCCTTGTCAACTGCTGGTATGGGTCCACTGATGATTGACTTGATGTGTATTTTGTCCAGTGTATCCAATAGATCAGTGTAATCCCTCTTCAGAACTTCTGACTGTTCTCTTTGAATGTCATTAAATCCTGCATGCACAATAATCTGTGAGATTTTGGGGTTTTCCAATATGATTTTGGCTAGTTTACGGTTGATATCACTAACCATTCCATATGGGAAGATGCATGTTTTGATCTTCTTACCGGTTATATCCTTGATGATTGAGTCTCCTATAATCAGAGTGTCTGGTTCATCTGCTTTCTCTGAGATGGGCCCTTGTTGGACGGTGGCAGACACATGCACAGCCCGCCTCCGTGGCGTCCATCTCTGTCCGTACCGTCTGTCCGGACACATTTCAGGGGTCAGGGGTGCACTGGTGGCCGAGGCATGCGCAGCTCGCCTCCATGGCGACTGGTTGTTCCGTCTCTGTCCGCACTGTCCGTCCGGACGCATCTCGGGGCTCAGGGGTGCATGGGTGGCAGGCGGGTTCGTGGACTCCTGAAGTGGCAGGAACCGGTTCTTCAGTGGCAGGGTTAATTTCAGTGGCGTTGAGTGAACTTGTTGATTCACTTTGGTATGTTGTTTTGGCTTAGCGCCGACTCTGTGCCAGTGAGACGCAGCTGGAACTGTCTCTCTCTTGTCCAGCTTCAGGAAGGATACAGTGTAACTTTGATCATCTTGCTGTATCTGAGTGAGCTCAGCAAACTCACCCATCGGCACTGTATCCTGGAGGAGTTCTTTGCATTTTTCTAATGCCGCTAGTCTCGTTTTAAATAAAGCCACTGTCTGTTGCAGTTTGGTGCAGTCTGTGCATTTCCCAGTCTCCGTGCCTGAGATATCCGAGTACAGAGGCATGTTGGCGATAGGAAAGTCCAAGGCTTTTTCTGCGGTCTGATCCGGGAGTCATGAAAAGTGCCAAAATGTATTGTTGAATCGAGCGATGGAGGACGACGAAACAAACAATATATTGTTAGGTATTATGATCATGAAATTAAATAAGATAAAGTAGATCTGAACGATGATTTAAGTAGTTTTTTCGAATGCCTAGCGGAGCTTCGGGAAACATGACCTCTCTCTCTAGAGTCACTACGCAGAAGTGACTAAGGAACCGTCACCTTGATACCGTAGCTCTCCTCGCAGCTCGATTGGTAGCGACGAACACACATAACCTGCATAACCTGCCAGTGCCACCGGTGTTTCGTAATGGAGCAATAGTCGAGTGATGTCAAGTAAACAAAAGTCAAAAGATGCTGAAGGCACAGAAATGGTACAGTCCACTGAAGGGGCTTTTGGAATCGTATGACACTAGATTATTACTTTCATGATGAGCACAGATTGAGAAATACTACTTCCCGTAAGTATTTCAGTAACCCCAAAACTGTCGTTTTAGTCCCTATTTGGGGGGTCCAAAACCCATTCGAGGGGTCAGACCCCCCCAAACCCCCCCGAAATCGAACCCTGTTCTTAAAAACACACACGCACTCACACACGCATGCACGTGTCCGTGCACAAATGCTAATAAAGGTAGTCAGTGTGGCAGTACACAGTGTAGTAGTACTCAGTGTAGTAGTACTCAGTGTAGCAGTACTCAATGTAGCAGTACTCAGTGTAGTAGTACTCAGTGTAGCAGTACTCAGTGTAGTAGTAGTAGTCAGTGCCAGCGCTCGGCATAGGAGACCTCGCCGATCGCCAAGGGCGGCAAATGCGTTGGGGGCGCCCTCTGGTGGCGCCCGTAAGTAGTCAATTAAAATATACGAAACAAACGGAGAAGGAAGGGGACGCAGGAGCCATTGCTAGGGCTCCCCCCCACACACACACACTTCCTTAGCTCCTGCCATTATAAACTTAGATGTAATAAAACAACAAAGATAGCTAGCGGCTAGCGGCATTAGCTCCGCTCGTCTGCTGGTCAGATGAAGGGGTTGAGGGTGGTGTACGAGGTGTAGGGTGGTGTAGGGGGTGGGGATGTAAGATGTGTTAGGGTGGTGTAGGGCGGTGAAGGGTGGTGTAGGGGGCTGTAGAGTGGTGTAGAGCTCTGGCTGGTCTTATTTTTTCATCTATTTATTAATATTGTTATAATGATAATATTCATATGGTTTGTGTTTTGATGTGTCTGTGTGTATTTAATGTTAGTGATGTCTCTCTCTCTCTCTCTCGCGCGCGCGCTCTCTCGTTCTCTCTCTCTCTCCCCGTTCTCTCTCGTTCTCTCTCTCTCCCCCCTCTGTCTCTTTCTCTCTCTCTCTCCCCCCTCTGTCTCGTTCTCTCTCCCCCCCTCTCTGTCTCGTTCTCTCTCTCTCTCTCAGGTTCCCACATTGTTCAGAGGATGTTTGGTTGTGAGTGGGATGATGAGGATGATTCTACTGATGGTTATCTCCAGCATGGTTATGATGGAGAGGACTTCATAGCGTTGGACCTGAAGACCATGACCTGGGTCGCTGCAGTACCTCAGGCTTTCAGCACCAAACAGAGATGGGATGAGGATGAAGCTCGATCACAATTCATGAAGTACTTCTTCACCAAGCAGTGTATTGATTGGCTGAAGATGGGCCTGGCCTATGGGAAGAGCACTCTGCAGAGAACAGGTAGTCACATGACCTGGTGGGCGTCTCTGAGTCTCTGTTCTCTCTCTCTCCCCCCCCCCCCCCCCCCCCCTCTCTCTCTCTCTCCCTCCCCCCTCTCTCTCTCCCTCCCCCCCTCGCTCTCTCTCCCTCTGCCCCCGATCTCTCTCCCTCCCCCCCCTCTCTCTCTCTCGTCTCTCCCCCCTCTCTCTCTCCCCCTCTCTCTCTCTCTCTCTCTCTCTCTCTCTCTCTCTCTCTCTCTCTCTCTGGCTGTTTCCCAATGTCAAGGAAGCATGCTCAACGGCCGCCCTTTTAAGGACGCTACGTCATAGAACGCCGACAAGCACTGTTCCAATGTTGAGGACACTCGAAAGCCGCGCCATTTTCGCGTCCTTTGTTTTTGAGAATTCCGAGATTTTTCAAGGATGCATCGCTGCATCCTAGACGAGCCAAAACTACCCACAATCCTCTGCGTTCACTGGGCGGGTTCTTGAAAATGGCAGAGCAGTACACGTTCAGATGAAGTGAAGTTATATTAGTTTTCAGAAATATTTTGTGCCGTATTGCTTTTTATAGATTCATCATGTAAATGCAAATAATCAAGCCTAAAGACCTGTGCCACTTTTCAAACGTTTTTGCAACTTAATGATACGTTGCTATATTTTGCATGGACGTAGCTGGTGTTAAACACCACTGTCACCAATGTCAATTTACTCGCTCACAAGATTACATTATTTATGTATACCTATTTATGTTTGTGTTGAATCGTTTTTTTTTTAGGGTCAGTCCAGCAAACTGAGGCTTTTGTGCGCCTTAGGGTGGCGCACAAACATTTGTTTACCGGTGGAAGGGATAGTGCCACTATCCAATGTTGTAAAATTAATGCACAACCGATCATTTGCAATGTTTGTAATTTTTAATGAACGTATTTAATTGTATTTTATATGATATACTTATGTGTTCAAAGCACTGGTAGATTGTAGGCATATATGAATGAATGAATCAGATCATTTAAATAATATATCCAAATAAATACACGTTTATCATCTCTTTCTTTGTCTTTTTCCCCCTGCATAATAGTAATAATAATAATAATAATACATTTCATTTAGAGGCGCCTTTCAAGACACCCAAGGTCACCTTACAGAGCATATAGTCATCATACATTTTTTAAAAAACAAGACATTGTGGAAAAAAAAAAAAAATAAAAAAAAATAAACATAAGCAATAAGAAATAAATAAAACAAAAACAAGACAAAACAAAACAATAAAAACAGTGATCAGTTAGACGTTGTGTGCGAGTTTGAACAGGTGAGTTTTGAGTTGTGACTTGAAGGTTGTAATGGTGTATGACTGTAGTAATCAACCGTGTTGTAAATGTGATGCATGAATTAAGTTCTCAGACAATTTCACTTAGTTTTATAAAAATTGAATGGATTTTCCTTTTAATAAAGACAATTCGATCAACCACAACAAAGCTTTTGTGACTTCCCCAAAGAGGCTCCATGCGAAGGAGACATGACCCGCATCATAACAGACAAAAGTCAAATAAATATCGATCAGCTTGATTGCTGCACATGTGTTTACAAGCGGACACGCAGTATTAAAAAGCAGAAGCGGAAGCGCTTCCACACTACCAAGTCGTTCCCAAAGTCCGACGTTACAAACGCTAGGAAGCACTCGATCTAGCACTCTAGTCTCATCTCCATAGGACGCGACTAGCAAGGACGCGTCCTAGCAAGGCTGCAGCCTTCACTTTGGGAAACAGCCTCTCTCTCTCTCTCTCTCTCTCTCTCTCTCTCTCTCTCTCTCTCTCTCTCTCTCTCTCTCTGACCACAATATATAAACTAAGTCCTAATGTCCTGAATTAAGCAGACGAGACTCAACCCTGAAGGGGGACGCAACTCAGCCCCTTATGGAAGAATATGAAATATAGAATATATTACATGACAAGAACACGTGTTTACATTATGAAATAATCTCTCTCTCTCTCTCTCTCTCTCTCTCTCTCTCCAGAGCGTCCGCGGGTGTCTCTGCTGCAGAGGAGCCCTCCTCCCCAGTGGTGTGCCATGCTACAGGCTTCTACCCTGACAGGGTGGTGGTGTTCTGGAGGAGAGACGGCCAGGAGCTCCATGAGCAGGTGGACCCCGGGAGGTCCTCCCCAACCACGACGGGACCTTCCAGGTCAGCGTGGACCTCAACCTCACGGCCGTCCCACAGGAGGACTGGGGGAGGTACGAGGTGTGTGGTCCAGCTGAGAGGCATCGAGGACATCTCCACCCCCCTGGACCCCGCCCTCATCAGGACCAACTGGGGTAAGACTGGTGTTGGAGGGGATGGAGGTGGGGAACACATGTCTCACCACCTCCACCTGACCTCATCACAACCACTGCCAGGTCTACCTGGACACTGCTGAAGCTACTGGGTAAACACACAGCTCTCAGGAGTAGCTCACTGCAGCAGAACACGGTGGATTGTGGGTAAATGAGTTCTATGAATAGGGCTAGACTCAGATCAGTCCCTGAGTGACCCTGAGCTCCAGAACAGATTAGACACGGTTAGTGAGTTATTAGTCTCGCCAAGCCAGACCAAACTACAGCAAGTAGAACAGCAAGTGGTCTGGAACCACGCTACCTCGAGCCGTCTATCCTTGGGGAAACTGGGCGGGCCTGTTTTTATTTCTTTAAACCAATCACAATCGTCTAGGGCGGGGCTAAGCCCGGGAAGCAGCAGCGGTGTCAATTATTTTGATGGAACTGCTTGACGTTCAGAGGCTGTCAGAAATGGCTCAATCCCAACCGCAAACGCCACAAAAAAAAATTAACAGTGTATGTCGCAAACGACCCCAACCCTATGTGAAGATCATTTTATAGATAAAACGAACAAACATTGTTTGTTTCTTTGTCACGATGATAAACAAGCCAGCCTTGGCCCTTGTGGAGCTCACGGACAAATAAAAACAACGTTTTAACGTTGATATGTGGTTCTTGTAGAACACTCTTAAACAAATACCGTAGGTGCTATTGTGAAGTGGAACGGATCTCTGAGGGTCTCTGTCCAACATCTATTATTACACACCTGATTTTATTTTTTTGATGTACCTTCAGTGTACAAGAGTGGCCTCACCATCCCCATCATCATTGGGTTGCTTGTTCTCCTCCTCGCTGCTGCTGCCTGCTGTTGTTGGAGTCCTTCTGTACAAGAAGAGGAACGGTGAGTGGATCAAACTCTCCAAGAGGACTGAGACCTGATCTCCACCTGCTCCTACTTCCTGTCCCCTTCCTACGATCTGATTGGTTGTCTTCACCCACTGGTGGTCTGGTGGTAGAAACCTCTCCACCTCTGAATGATGAACCTCCTCCAATGTCCACTGAGATGTTGTGGCATTAAGAATATGAAAGTATAATAACATCAGGATATTCACCACTGTTACAACACTAAACATTTCTCTTGATCCTTAGATTCAGACAAGCGACACAAACCATTTGGTGATTAAATTCACTGGACTATACAGCTCTGTAGATCTAGATACATCTATCTCACTGGAATATACAGCTCTAAAGATCTATATACATCTAGCTCACTGGACTATACAGCTCTATAGATCTAGATACATCTAGCTCACTGGACTATACAGCTCTTTAGATCTAGATACATCTAGCTCACTGGACTATACAGCTCTATAGATCTAGATACATCTAGCTCACTGGACTATACAGCTCTATAGATCTAGATACATCTAGCTCACTGGACCATACAGCTATCTAGCTCACTGGACTATACAGCTCTATAGATCTAGATACATCTAGCTCACTGGACTATACAGCTCTGTAGATCTCGATACATCTAGCTCACTGGACTATACAGCTCTATAGATCTAGATACATCTAGCTCACTGGACTATACAGCTCTATAGATCTAGATACATCTAGCTCACTGGACTATACAGCTCTATAGATCTAGATACATCTAGCTCACTGGACTATACAGCTCTATAGATCTAGATACATCTAGCTCACTAGACTATACAGCTCTATAGATCTAGATACATCTAGCTCACTGGACTATACAGCTCTGTAGATCTAGAAACATAGATTTCATTGGACTATACAGCTCTATAGATCTAGATACATCTAGCTCATGACTTCACCTCCTCCCATTCTGATACTTCCCAGGTTCTGACACCAGCTCTGAGAACACTGAGGGGCAGAATCCGGCTCCTGAGGCCCAACCTCTGACCACAGTCAGTACTTTACCACTTTACAATACTTATTCAGACAAATATGTTTACAGTTATATTTATTTGCAGTCTACTTTATCACAGCAATAGTAAAAGTAGTATTTTGACAGTACTTCATCACAGTCATAGATTAACAGTCATATTTGAACAGTACTTCATCACAGTAATATTCTAACAGTACTTCTTCACACTAATAGATTAACATTAACAGTCATATGTTATCAGTAAATCATCACAGTATATATTAAGAGTAAATCATCACAGTGATAATGTGTGATAATATATGATAATGTTTAATGCTGGCTTTCTTGCTGTTTAGGGTCAAAGTTAAATCATGAAGAGGTTTCTCACGTTCAGCTTCCTAAACCAGGTTGGAGTGGATCGCAGTTCATTTATAATCCTCACCAACAGGCTTGGGACTTCAGCTAACTAAATATGCTATATTTGCTTTATTACAATAAGATTCATACTGAACTTCATTTTGATAACAACCATTAATCCGTAAGAATTGTAAATCAATAAATCGCTGTATTTGTGATAGATTTGATTAACTCACTGGCTTAAACCTGCAATCTTTCACTGATGCTTGGAAACCATGGCAACACAACCTTGTTACACAGGCTAGCACAATCGAGCTAGGACGCTTTAGCATAGATACTTTTTTTTGTATTTTTATGAAGAATGTTGGATCAAAGATTAATATTTTTTTTAATCATCCAAATATAAAAATCGCTGTATTCTTGTTTTGCGTTATTTGGTCAATAAAATCCAGAAAGAAAATAAGAAAATATTTCCATGATACTTTATTTAGGTTAGTTCATTTCATTTAGTGTAGTTATTGGGCTTTGTGTGACCAGAGACTATATTTCTTATGATCTTCCTCCACCAACGTCCTGATATTAGATCTTATGCTGACAGACAAAACGCACGCACGCACATACACTCACACACACAACACACACACACACACACACACACACACACACACACACACACACACACACACACACACACACACACACACACACACACACACACACACACACACACTGTGCAGTTGTATTGTTATTTTCCGTAGGTATTCATATACCTGTTTATGAATATATACCATATACCATATACCTATAGCTATAGCTGCATAATGTACAGCGGGCCTGTCATTACATAGAACGACCTCACTGAGCACCCAATGCTTTACTGCAGGGTCTGAAGTGAGGGGGGGGGGGGCTAGGGTCTAGGGTCCACTACAGTGAGGGGGGGGGGTCTAGGGTCCACTACAGTGAGGGGGGGAGGGGGGTCTAGGGTCCAGGGTCCACTACAGTGAGGGGGGGGGTCTAGGGTCCACTACAGTGAGGGGGGGGACTAGGGTCTAGGCGGGTCCACTACAGTGAGGGGGGGGGGGTCTAGGGTCTAGGGTCCACTACAGTGAGGGGGGGGTCTAGGGTCTAGGGTCCACTACAGTGAGGGGGGGGGGGGGGACTAGGGTCCACTACAGTGAGGGGGGGGGGGTCTAGGGTCCAGGGTCCACTACAGTGAGGGGGGGGGGGGGTCTAGGGTCTAGGGTCCACTACAGTGAGGGGGGGGGGGGGGGGTCTAGGGTCTAGGGTCCACTACAGTGAGGGGGGGGGTCTAGGGTCCACTACAGTGAGGGGGGGGTCTAGGGTCCAGGGTCCACTACAGTGAGGGGGGGGGGGGGGTCTAGGGTCCAGGGTCCACTACAGTGAGGGGGGGGTCTAGGGTCCAGGGTCCACTACAGTGAGGGGGGGGGTCTAGGGTCTAGGGTCCACTACAGTGAGGGGGGGGTCTAGGGTCCAGGGTCCACTACAGTGAGGGGGGGGTCTAGGGTCCAGGGTCCACTACAGTGAGGGGGGGGGGTCTAGGGTCTAGGGTCCACTACAGTGAGGGGGGGGGGTCTAGGGTCTAGGGTCCACTACAGTGAGGGGGGGGACTAGGGTCTAGGGTCCACTACAGTGAGGGGGGGGGTCTAGGGTCTAGGGTCCACTACAGTGAGGGGGGGGGGGGGGGGGGGGGGTCTAGGGTCTAGGGTCCACTACAGTGAGGGGGGGGTCTAGGGTCTAGGGTCCACTACAGTGAGGGGGGGGGGGGTCTAAGGTCTAGGGTCCACTAGGGTCCACTACAGTGAGGGGGGGGGTCTAGGGTCTAGGGTCCACTACAGTGAGGGGGGGGGGGGGGGGGGGTCTAGGGTCTAGGGTCCACTGCAGTGAGGGGGGGGGGTCTAGGGTCTAGGGTCCACTACAGTGAGGGGGGGGGTCTAGGGTCCACTACAGTGAGGGGGGGGTCTAGGGTCTAGGGTCCACTACAGTGAGGGGGGGGTCTAGGGTCCAGGGTCCACTACAGTGAGGGGGGGGTCTAGGGTCGACTACAGTGAGGGGGGGGTCTAGGGTCTAGGGTCCACTACAGTGAGGGGGGGGGGGGGGGGTCTAGGGTCCAGGGTCCACTACAGTGAGGGGGGGGTCTAGGGTCTAGGGTCGACTACAGTGAGGGGGGGGTCTAGGGTCCAGGGTCCACTACAGTGAGGGGGGGGGGTCTAGGGTCTAGGGTCCACTACAGTGAGGGGGGGGGTCTAGGGTCCACTACAGTGAGGGGGGGGGTCTAGGGTCCACTGCAGTGAGGGGGTGGTCTAGGGTCCACTACAGTGAGGGGGGGGGGTCTAGGGTCTAGGGTCCACTGCAGTGAGGGGGGGGGGTCTAGGGTCTAGGGTCCACTACAGTGAGGGGGGGGGGGGGGGGGTCTAGGGTCCAGGGTCCACTACAGTGAGGGGGGGGGGGGTCTAGGGTCCACTACAGTGAGGGGGGGGGGGGGTCTAGGGTCCACTACAGTGAGGGGGGGGTCTAGGGTCCAGGGTCCACTACAGTGAGGGGGGGGGTCTAGGGTCTAGGGTCCACTACAGTGAGGGGGGGGTCTAGGGTCTAGGGTCCACTACAGTGAGGGGGGGGGGGGGGGGGTCTAGGGTCTAGGGTCCACTACAGTGAGGGGGGGGGGGGGGGGTCTAGGGTCTAGGGTCCACTACAGTGAGGGGGGGGTCTAGGGTCTAGGCTCCACTACAGTGAGGGGGGGGGTCTAGGGTCTAGGGTCCACTGCAGGCTGTAACTCTATGAGTTGGAGCGATGGATGGGAGTGATCCTGAGCGCTGTGGGGGCCAGAGCGGTGCCGGGAACAACTGGGCCAAGGGCCCCTACACCGGGGGGGCGGAGCTGGTGGACGCGGTGCTGCACCTGGTCCACCAGGAGGCGGAGAGCTGGGGGGGCCTGCAGGGCTTCCAGCTCACCCACTCCCTGGGGGGGGGGGGGCACCGGGTCGGGCCTGGGCCCCCTGCTCATCAGCGAGACCCTGGAGGAGTACCCCGACCGCATCATGGCCACCTTCAGCGTGGTACCGTCTCCCAAGGTGAGGGGGGAGGGAGGGGGGGGGGAGGGTTAGGAAGGGGGAGGGTGAATAGGGGGAGGGTGAATAGGGGGAGGGAGATGAGGGGGAGTGAGGTGTTGATTGAACTAATGCATAACCCGTGCGTTGGAACAGACAGCTCTGGTTCGGTTGGCACAGGGTCAATCAACCTGGAGTTCAGCGTTAACTCTGTGTTTGTTAAACCTCCGTTCGTGGAATACCACTCTGAGTGCCTCCTGTGAGTCGTCTTTGTCCAGAGGGGTGTGAGGGCATGCCTACATGGGAGGAAATGAGCGTTAGAGTCTGGGAACTTTAAAGTGTTAAAAGCGGTGT
Organism: Gadus macrocephalus; assembly: GCF_031168955.1. Taxonomy (NCBI): domain Eukaryota; kingdom Metazoa; phylum Chordata; class Actinopteri; order Gadiformes; family Gadidae; genus Gadus; species Gadus macrocephalus. The sequence goes on from NC_082403.1 coordinate 2,672,639, forward strand.
TTTATCCAACACATTTTTCCATGAATCCTCTTAAAACAGTTATCTTATAATGATAGTATTATTTTGATATGAAACACTGTAGTTATCCGTATCTGTCGCATGTCAAATGAATGTGTGGGAAAAGCTGGGGTGGTATATACAAGGTATATTCATTAATATATATGTATCTTAAAGTATGTAGTCCCATTTTAAATATAATGACTAATACTATTTTGATGGTAGGCATTATGCATTAACGTTAAAGGTTTTGTCTTACACTGTGGATATTCCTTATATAAACGTGTGCCAAGTTATCTTGTGGATATACGGACTGGTATATACGATATCGTAATTATTATCTGTATTATAATTATGCCATTAAATATATCGGCCCATACTATGTGTGTGTGCATGTGTGTGTCTGTCTGTCTGTCTGTCTGTCTGTCTGTCTGTCTGTCTGTCTGTCTGCCTGCCTGCCTGCCTGCCTGCCTGCCTGCCTGCCTGCCTGCCTGTCTGTCTGTCTGTCTGTCTGTCTGTCTGTCTGTCTGTCTGTCTGTCTGTCTGTCTGTCTGTCTGCCTGCCTGCCTGCCTGCCTGCCTGCCTGTCTGTCTGTCTGTCTGTCTGTCTGTCTGTCTGTCTGTCTGTCTGTCTGTCTGTCTGTCTGTCTGTCTGTCTGACAGTGAGTAGGTGTGTGTTGCACTCTCTGTAAGGCTTTGGTCTTTGTGAAGTGTAAAACAATCAACTGGGAATTTGAAAACAAGGAAATAAACAAATACATGAATTTAATATAAAAAACATCTTGATTCCACCTATTTCCTGTATGGGGGTACAGAATCAACATGTTGAGGATGATTGAGAACAAAACTGGCAATGATGGAAAGTATTACCAAATGGGGAACGACTTCACGTGACAAATGAAGAAAGAGGGAACAGAAAATGTTTGCTTTGCAATTTTTGCAGTCTCTTACCCATTTGGGGTAAGAGACTCATTCATATCATTGCATATGCAAGGGCTTTCATCAGTGAGCCGTGAGCTAAATCACCCTTTTGTTCCCTTATTAAGCAAAAGATAGTAACTTAACTGACATTTATTTATTTAAATGGAGGGCACTCTGGGTTAGATGTTGGGCTGACAACCTGCTTGGAGTTTGAGTTTGGATTGTGGGGATACACCATGCTCTCAATCATGGTTATGTTTGACGAATGAGTGCACATCATGATTTGCAGATCAGTGAAACATATTTTAACTAGCCCACTACAACACGCAACGTTTTTTTGTTCTCGGTTGTAATTACACTTTAGGAGTTTTCTTTATGTATATATATTGGAGGGGAATCACTGTCCTACTTGCTGTCGAAGCACTTTATCCAACAAGCAAAACCGTCTCGGCAATATGGCCAAAGTGTTTGGGAGTTCACTCTTTGATATGGCTGTCTGTACTAAACGCATACGGCTCCTTTAAATGCGTCTGCAAAATTGAATTGTACGTCATGAGCGACTTGAGCGACCAAAGCGAACAGAAATATTCGCAGCAAAACTTCATGGTGTGGACGTACAGTAAGGGTGGGACATTTGAAAACAATTGAAGTGCCGCCACTACGACAATTAGACGTCAATGACGGACTGGCGTTTTGTCTGAATGGAAGGCGGTCCCCCTGTACCTATAGCATGGTCCTCTCATCTCATATTTGGTGATCAGCACTTAGGCCTACCAGCCCTATGTGCCTCCTGGTCCACATTGTCCCCATGCCTGGAGACTAGTTGCTTATTTAAATTGAATGTAATTATAAAAAATGTCTATTAGTAGGCTAAAATATGAGTCTGATTAATTAATCAATTAGCCTACACTTGTTTCATCTTTATCACAATGTAACGTCTCAGTCTCACCTGCTGGTCGTAGCCAACCCTGCAGTGACTCCCCTTTGCTGCTTCCTGGTTCTCTCTCGCTCTCTCTCTCTCTCTCTCTCTGTCTCTCTCTCTCTCTCTCTCTGTCTGTCTGTCTGTCTGTCTGTCTGTCTGTCTGTCTGTCTGTCTGTCTGTCTGTCTGTCTGTCTGTCTGTCTGTCTGTCTGTCTGTCTGTCTGTCTGTCTGTCTGTCTGTCTGTCTGTCTGTCTGTCTGTCTGTCTGTCTGTCTGTCTGTCTGTCTGTCTGTCTGTCTGTCTCTCTCTCTCTCTCTCTCTCTCTCTCTCTCTCTCTCTCTGTCTGTCTGTCTGTCTGTCTGTCTGTCTGTCTGTCTGTCTGTCTGTCTGTCTGTCTGTCTGTCTGTCTGTCTGTCTGTCTGTCTGTCTGTCTGTCTGTCTGTCTGTCTGTCTGTCTGTCTGTCTGTCTGTCTGTCTGTCTGTCTGTCTGTCTGTCTGTCCTGAATCCGCCTCTTTTCAGTGGGTATTACGGCTTCACTTAACAATAACAAACAATACCCATATACGATTTAGGCATTTAACCAATTTGAAAGAAAGAATTCATGTGATGCATTACTTCAATAATTCATTCTTCTTGCTAAAACGAAATTTTAGAAACGAACTATCAGCAGACATGTAGTTTAGTTTTCCTACCAAAAAAATAGCAGCCTATGAGATAATGATCTGCTTGTCTGCAAGCTAGCTGGCTTTCTGATTCCTTTGGCTAAAATGTTACTTGACAAACTGAGCCTGGATTTATGAAGATTTTAATTAATTTCATAAAAGGCAGTCGTCTCAACAGACAACAACGACAATCTCTTTGGTCTAGGCCAGGGCCTATCCAACTAGCGGCCCGTGGGCCGGCCCCTCTCAATTTTTTTCTGGCCCGCAAGAGGTTGCATGCAAAAAATAAATAAAATTAAGGAGAAACATAGTTGCATGCCAACCAGGTTTCTGTGTGTATCCGGTGATACTAGCCAGTATCAGTACCCCACAATCAGGAACTGACATCACTTATTCCGACAATGTTGGCTCAACCGATACGTGTGAGTCTAGCTTTTCTCATATGAATGCCATCAGAACAAGGGCACTTTGCTCCATGACCTATGAGAAGCTGCATGAGTGTCTCAGGATGAGCCAAACTAGGCAAACAAGGCAGTGCAATCTTTCTCACTGACTCAAAATGTCTCATGTACAGTTTTGTGATGATTCAAACAACATTGTTTAATTCTAAATACGTGTACAAAATATGTGAGAACAAAATCTTTTATAATGATACGGTTAAAAGTGAAGAATGAAGGAATGCGTCTGACAAGTTTATTCCATGTAGTAGTACTATATATATTAAGTTAACACTACTTTAAGTACGATTTATTTGTAGCGATTCATTCACGTAGTTTTACTCTGTGTGGCCCATGAACCCCCAGTGATTTTCCTTTTCGGCCCACTTGATAAGGAGGTTGAATAGCCCTGGTCTAGGCATTAGGCAGGCATATCATGCAGGCAGGTGCCGTTCACGTGCAGCGCTGCAGCTACGTAAACAGAGTTTGCCCTCCCCCTACTGACCTTCACTCTCGGTGCCCGAATGGAAGTGAATGAGGCTATTTTTACCTTATGAAATGTTTCGAATGGTAGTTTTTTTTTAGCTAGGCATACATGAAATTCTACGATTTAAATTTTTATTTGTTCCTCGGAAGGGCAACATGAGTCGAGGAGGGCATATAGGCTGTTGCAACCTGAGCAATCCCCCTGTGCACGTCCCTGCGCACGCGTGTGTGTTTGTGTGTGTGTGTGTGTGTGTGTGTGTGTGTGTGTGTGTGTGTGTGTGTGTGTGTGCGTTTGTGCGTGCGTGCGTGTGTAAGAGTTAGTTTCACTTTGAAGTTCTCCTCTTGTCCGCATGTTTCCTGGTCAGTGCGTCTGATGCTGGACTCTGAGTCACGTCTCTGTGGATAATCTCCTCGAGCTGTTCTTCTGAATACATCGATATGAAGGCGCTAACGGGGCTGCTGCTGTTGGTCTTTGGTCACGGTGTGTCCTCAGGTAAGACTGACTCAAGTTTTTACTGTTCAAAACTATTCTTCCAAAATGTTTGGTTCATGGTCCCTGAAGATACGATGCTTCGATTCCCTCATTTGGTTGAAAAGCATTTGAGTATCCTCTCTAATGAGTTCAATTAATCCACAACATGATTCAGCTTTTACTGTGAGTATTTAAACTAATATAAGAACATGTATTCTGGGTTCAACTGTGAAAACGAAACCAGTCTATTATCAGAACCAAACATTAAACTTCAGTTAGGAAGGAATCCGATGTGTACTTTAAGTCTACTTTTAATCCAAAATATTATATTAACACTCAAAGTTATTTTATTTTTAACTTGTCAACGTTCTTGGAGAATCGTCATGCACGTGCACACACCCATATACACACGCAGACACACAATAATATAATTATTATCATTGCTATCAATATATTGTTATGAAATTCAATAATTATATTATTATTATTATATTATATATTATTACGAAAAAAGAGGAGATGTGACCCGGCCCGGAGGAAGCCCGGGGCCCCCGTCTGGAGCCAGGCCCAGACGGAGGGCTCGATGGCGAGCGCCTGGTGGCCGGGTTTGCCACGGAGCCCGGTCGGGCACAGCCCGAACAAACTACGTGGCGCCCCCCCTCTCTTCATCCCATGGGCCCACCACCTGTGGGAAGACCCGTTGGGGTCGGGTGCGCAGCCACATGGGTGGCAGCGAAGGTCAGGGGTCTCGACGGACCAGACCCGGGCGGCAGAAGCTGGCTCTGGGGACGTGGAACGTCACCTCGCTGTGGGGAAAGGAACCGGAGCTTGTGAGGGAGGTGGAGCGCTATCAGTTAGATCTGGTGGGGCTTACCTCCACGCACAGTCTCAGCTCTGGTACCGTACTCCTGGATAAGGGTTGGACTCTATTCTTCTCCGGAGTTGCCGAGGGCGTGAGGCGCCGGGCGGGTGTGGGGATACTCATAAATCCCCGGCTGAGCGCCGCGGTGTTGGAGTTTACCCCGGTAGACGAGAGGGTCGCCTCCCTGCGCCTAAGGGTTGTAGGGGGGAAAACTCAGACTGTTTGTGCGTATGCACCAAACAGCAGCTCAGAGTACTCGGCCTTCTTGGAGACCCTGAATGGAGTCCTGTATGGGGCTCCAGTAGGGGACTCCGTAGTTCTGCTGGGAGACTTCAACGCCCACGTGGGCAACGATGGAGACACCTGGAGAGGCGTGGTGGGGAGGAACGGCCTCCCTGATCTAAACCCGAGCGGTCGTTTGTTATTGGACTTCTGTGCTAGTCATGGATTATCCATAACAAACACCATGTTCGAACATAAGGGTGCTCATAAGTGTACCTGGTACCAGAGTACCCTAGGCCGAAGATCGATGATCGATTTCGTGATCGTGTCATCTGATCTGAGGCCGCATGTTTTGGACACTCGGGTAAAGAGAGGGGCGGAACTGTCAACCGACCACCATCTGGTTGTGAGTTGGATCAGGGAATGGGGGAAATTTCCGGATAGACCTGGTAAGCCCAAACGAGTAGTGCGGGTGAACTGGGAACGTCTGGAGGAGGCCCCCGTCCTAGGTATCTTCAACTCACACCTCCGGCGGAGCTTTTCTGGCATTCCTGTGGAGGTTGGGGGCATTGAGCCGGAGTGGGCGGTGTTCAAAGCCTCCATTGCTGAAGCTGCGGTGGCTAGCTGTGGCCTCAGGGTCTTAGGCTCCTCAAGGGGCGGTAACCCTCGGACACCGTGGTGGACACCGGTGGTCAGGGAAGCCGTCCGACTGAAGAAGGAGGCCTTCCGGGATATGATATCCTGGAGGACTCCTGACTCGGTTGCAGGGTGCCGTGTCGGAGGCTAAGCAGCGGGTGTGGGAGAAGTTCGGAGAGGCCATGGAGAAGGACTTTCGGTCGGCACCAAAGTGTTTCTGGAAGACTATCCGGCACCTCAGGAGGGGGAAACGGGGAACCATCCAAGCTGTGTACAGTAAGGATGGGACTCTGTTGACCTCAACTGAGGAGGTCGTCGGACGTTGGAAGGAACACTTTGAGGAACTCCTGAATCCGAATAACACGCCCTCTATGTTGGAGGCAGAGCTCGAGGTTGATGGTGTTTCGTCGTCAACTTCCCTGGTGGAGGTCACTGAGGTAGTCAAACATCTCCGCAGTGGCAAAGCCCCAGGGATTGATGAGATCCAGCCAGAAATGCTAAAGGCTCTGGGTGTTGAGGGGCTGTCATGGTTGACACGCCTATTCAACATCGCGTGGGAGTCGGGTACAGTGCCAAAGGAGTGGCAAACCGGGGTGGTGGTTCCCCTGTTCAAAGGGGGGGACCAGAGAGTGTGTGCCAATTACCGGGGTATCACACTTCTCAGCCTCCCTGGTAAAGTCTACTCCAAGGTGCTGGAAAGGAGGGTTCGGCCGATCGTCGAACCTCAGATTGAAGAGGAACAATGCGGTTTTCGCCCCGGACGTGGAACTACAGACCAGCTCTTCACTCTCGCAAGGATCCTGGAGGGGGCCTGGGAGTATGCCCATCCGGTCTACATGTGTTTTGTGGATCTGGAGAAGGCGTATGACCGGGTCCCCCGGGAGAAACTGTGGGAGGTGCTGCGGGAGTATGGGGTAAGGGGGTCTATCCTCAGGGCCATCCAATCTTTGTACTCCCAAAGCGAGAGCTGTGTTCGTGTTCTCGGCAGCCAGTCAGTTTCGTTCTCAGTGGGTGCTGGTCTCCACCAGGGCTGCGCCTTGTCACCAATCCTGTTTGTGATATACATGGACAGGATATCGAGGCGTAGTCGTGGTGGGGAGGGGTTGCAGTTCGGTGGTCTGAGGATCTCGTCACTGCTTTTTGCAGATGATGTGGTCCTCATTGGATCATCGGCCTGTGACCTTCAGCACTCACTGGATCGGCTGGCGGCCGAGTGTGAAGCGGCTGGGATGAGGATCAGCACCGCTAAATCTGAGGCCATGACTCTTAGCAGGAAACCGGTGGATTGCTTACTCCGGGTAGGAAATGAGTCCTTAGCCCAAGTGAAGGAGTTCAAGTACCTCGGGGTCTTGTTCGCGAGTGAGGGTACTATGGAGCGTGAGATTGGCCGGAGAATCGGAGCAGCGGGGGCGGTATTGCGTTCGCTTTACCGCACCGTTGTAACGAAAAGAGAGCTGAGCCGCAAGGCAAAGCTCTCGATCTACCGGTCGATCTTCGTTCCTATCCTCACCTATGGTCATGAGGGCTGGGTGATGACCGAAAGGACGAGATCGCGGGTACAAGCGGCCGAGATGAGTTTTCTCAGAAGGGTGGCTGGCGTCTCCCTTAGGGATAGGGTGAGAAGCTCAGCCATCCGTGAGGAACTCGGATTAGAGCCGCTGCTCCTTTACTTAGAAAGGAGTCAGCTGAGGTGGTTCGGGCATCTGGTAAGGATGCCCACTGGGCGCCTTCCTTGGGAGGTGTTTCAGGCACGTCCAGTGGGGAGGAGACCTCGGGGAAGACCCAGGACTAGGTGGAGAGATTATATCTCAACACTGGCCTGGGAACGCCTCGGGATCCCCCCGTCATAGCTGGTCAATGTGGCCCGGGAAAGGGAAGTCTGGGGCCCCCTGCTTGAGCTGCTCCCCCCGCGACCCGACCCCGGATAAGCGGATGACGATGAGGATGAGTATAATTATATTATTATATTATATTAATTATTATCATTCCAATGATGGCAATGTGAAGATAGTTAAAATGCCGTAATCTAATACAGAAATTCACAAATATACTTGTAATAGTAAACATTGTAATAATTATTTAAATAATAGATTATTATTCATGTCATCTGTAATGATTAAGAAGAGGCAGCAGGTTGTGTTCAGTTGAAGGTCTGGTCAGCCAGTGCTGTGGGCTACAGTGAGATGTTTGGACGTCAATAAGATCAAACTGAAGGTTCCTACATTACGGCCAGTCAGGTGGCGGAGCCATGTGACAGGGGGCGGGGCCCTATGACAGGGGGAGGGGCCATAAGGACAGTTCCTCTGCGTCTCTCTCGTAGATCGCACCATCTTTCAACGCCTTGTTTAATACGACTGCATCACCGTCTCTCACATGATCAGCAGCTCGTGGATATCACTTTCTCTTCAGTTAGAACTGATCATGATGATATCACTGCAATGAAGCAACACCTCTACCCAACGTGATCAGGCATGACATTTATGTGATTAGGGCATACACTTGTTCATATGTACGTCTTTTAAGAGTCATCTAGTGCTTGTTAAGCATATGACTAAGCCAGCTGACGGACCTGCGTCTCAGTTCCAGCAGCACTTTCATCAATCAATTCCTTGAACTAGCCTTTGATAATGTTCTGGCCCGCCACCTACTGGCTGGAAAAAATATTGTCCCGAGGCCAAACTGAGTTGCCGACCCCTGGTCTAGACTAGAGGGATGGACATTAATCGCATGTCTGTCTGTCTGTCTCCAGTGATACACAGTAGTAACCTGTCTGTCTGTGTACAGTGATGTACCGTATTAACCTGTCTGTCTGTCTGTCTACAGTGATGTACCGTATTAACCTGTCTGTCTGTCTGTCTACAGTGATGTACCGTATTAACCTGTCTGTCTGTCTCTCTGTCTACAGTGATGTACCGTATTAACCTGTCTGTCTGTCTGTCTATAGTGATGTACCGTATTAACCTGTCTGTCTGTCTGTCTACAGTGATGTACCGTATTAACCTGTCTGTCTGTCCGTCTACAGTGATGTACCGTATTAACCTGTCTGTCTGTCCGTCTACAGTGATGTACCGTATTAACCTGTCTGTCTGTCTGTCTGTCTACAGTGATGTACTGTATTAACCTGTCTGTCTGTCTGTCTACAGTGATGTCCCGTATTAACCTGTCTGTCTGTCTACAGTCCTTTACTCTCTGCAGTATTTCTACACGGCGTCGTCTGGACTCTCAACCTTCCCAGAGTTTGTTGCTGTTGGGATGCTGGATGGAGTTCAGATTGGATACTATGACAGCAACATCCAGGGAATAGTCCTCACACAGGACTGGATGGAGCGGTACACCAGAGATGACCCCGAAGTCCTGGAGAGGAGCACTGGAATAGCTCAGGGTGACCAGCAGGGCTTCAAAGCCAACATTGGGATTCTGAAGAAGAACTTTAACCAGATAGGAGGTACGATTATATCTACTGTCTCACCTCTCACATGGAGATATCCATCATTTAACCCCATGATAAAGATTCACCATACTCCTAAACACACACACACACACACACACACACACACACACGCACACGCACACGCATGCACACACACACACAGGGCCGTCGGACTGCGGGGACAAAGGGGACAGTTGTGGGGGGGCCCAAGGCAGAGGGGGGGCCCCTGAAAAAATAAATAAAAATAAATAAATAAATAAAATAAAATAAATTACCTACCGGCCAAGATCCGGGGCTATCGGCTGGAATGCCCGGTCTAACGACCGTGGCATGTGTCCATGAGTATAGATGTGTTTATATACATCCACTCTATTGGTCAGATGAAGGGCTGAGGGAGGTGTGGGGTGGTGTAGGGTGGTGTAGGGTGGTGTAGGGTGGTGTAGGGTGGTGTAGGGTGGTGTAGGGTGGTGTAGGGAGGTGTGGGGTGGTGTAGGGCGGTGTAGGGTGGTGTAGGGTGGTGTAGGGTGGTGTAGGGCGGTGTAGGGCGGTGTAGGGAGGTGTGGGGTGGTGTAGGGCGGTGTAGGGTGGTGTAGGGCGGTGTAGGGTGGTGTAGGGTGGTGTAGGGGGTGTAGGGTGGTGTAGGGGGTGTAGGGTGGTGTAGGGTGGTGAAGGGTGGTATAGGGCGGTGATGTAGGCTGTAGGGTGGTGTTGGGTGGGGTAAGGTGTGTAGGGTGGTGTAGGGTGGTGTAGGGTGTGTAGGGTGGTGTAGGGAGGTGCAGCGTGTTGTTTGGCGGTGTAGGGGACTGTAGGGTGGTGTAGGACGGTGTAGGGCATTATTGTGTGGCGGTGTAGGGTGGTGTAGGGTGGTGTAGGGTGGTGTAGGGCATTATAGGGTGGTGTAGGGCGGTGTAGGGTGGTGTAGGGTGGTGTAGGGTGGTGTAGGGTGGTGTAGGGCGGTGTAGGGTGGTGTAGGGCGGTGTAGGGTGGTGTAGGGCGGTGTAGGGTGGTGTAGGGTGGTGTAGGGTGTGTAGGGCGGTGTATTGTGGTGTAGGGTGGTGCAGCGTGTTGTTTGGCGGTGTAGGGTGGTGTAGTAGGCTGAAGGGCGGTGTAGAGCTCTGGCTGGTCTTATTTGTTCCTCTATTTATTAATGTTAGTTATTGTTATCATAATGTTCAGATGGTTTGTGTTGTGATGTCTGTGTTTATTTAATGTTAATGAAGAATGAAATACAAGTAATCTCACCCTTTCTCTTTTCCCTCGCTCTCGCTCTCTCTATCGCTCTCGCTCTCGCTCTCGCTCTCGCTCTCGCTCTCTCTCTCTCTCTCTCTCTCTCTCTCTCTCCCCCCATCTCTCTCTCTCTCTCTCTCTCTCTCTCTATCGCTCTCTCTCTCTCTCTCTCTCTCTCTCTCTCTCTCTCTCTCTCTCTCTCTCTCTCTCTCTCTCTCTCTCCCCCCCATCTCTCTCCCCCCCATCTCTCTCTCTCTCTCTCTCTCTCTCTCTCTCTCTCTCTCTCTCTCTCTCTCTCTCTCCCCCCTCCATCTCTCTCTCTCTCTCTCTCTCTCTCTCTCTCTCTCTCCCCCCTCCATCTCTCTCTCTCTCTCTGTCTCTCTCTCTCTCTCTCAGGTACCCACTTATATCAGAACATGTTTGGTTGTGAGTGGGATGATGAGGATGATTCTACTGATGGTTATGACCAGTTTGGTTATGATGGAGAGGACTACATGGCGTTCGACCTGAAGACCCTGACCTGGGTCGCTGCAGTACCTCAGGCTGTCAGCACCAAACAGAGATGGGATGAGGATAAAGCTAGATTACAATACCTGAAGTACTACCACACCAAGGAGTGTGTTGGTGGGCTGAAGAAGGCCCTGGCCTATGGGAAGAGCACTCTGCAGAGAACAGGTAGTCACATGACCTGGTGCTGGGTGTCGACAGACTCATGTCTCTGAGTCTCTGTCCCCCCCTCTCTCTCTCTCCCCCCCTCTCTCTCTCTCCCGCCCCCCCCTCTCTCTCTCTCTCTCTCTCTCTCTCTCCCCCTCCTCCCCACCCCTCTCTCTCACCCCCCCCTCTCTCTCTGACCACAATATATGAACTAAGTCCTAATGTCCTGAATTAAGCAGACGAGACTCAACCCTGAAGGGGGACGCAACTCAGCCCCTTATGGAAGAATATGAAATATAGAATATATTACATGACAAGAACACGTGTTTACATTATGAAATAATCTCTCTCTCTGGCTCTTTCTCCCCCCTCTCTTGCTCTCTCCCTCTCTCTCTCTCCCCCCCCCCCCCCCCCCCCTCTCTCTCTCCAGAGCGTCCGCGGGTGTCTCTGCTCCAGAGGAGCCCCTCCTCCCCAGTGGTGTGCCATGCTACAGGCTTCTACCCTGACAGGGTGGTGGTGTTCTGGAGGAGAGACGGCCAGGAGCTCCATGAGCAGGTGGACCCCGGGGAGGTCCTCCCCAACCACGACGGGACCTTCCAGGTCAGCGTGGACCTCAACCTCACGGCCGTCCCACAGGAGGACTGGGGGAGGTACGAGTGTGTGGTCCAGCTGAAAGGCATCGAGGACATCTCCACCCCCCTGGACCCCGCCCTCGTCAGGACCAACTGGGGTAAGACTGGTGTTGGAGGGGATGGAGGTGGGGAACACATGTCTCACCACCTCCACCTGACCTCATCACAACCACTGCCAGGTGTACCTGGACACTGCTGAAGCTACTGGGTAAACACACAGCTCTCAGGAGTAGCTCACTGCAGAAGAACAGGGTGGATTGTGGGTAAATGAGTTCTATGAATAGGGCTAGGCTCAGATCAGTCCCAGAGTGACGCTGAGCTCCAGAACAGATTCTAGAGGAATAGTTACACTGACGTTGTGTTAGTCGTGTGTGTAGCATCACGTGACGTTGACATGTGGTTCAATGATGGAGGGATGGATGGGGGAGGGTCTCTGTCCATCATCTATTATTACACGACTGATTGTATTTGTTTGATGTACCTTCAGAGGACCAGAGTGGCCTCACCATCCCCATCATCATTGGGTTCGTTGATCTCCTCCTCGCTGCTGCTGCTGCTGTTGTTGTTGGAGTCCTTCTGTACAAGAAGAGGAACGGTGAGTGGATCAAACTCTCCAGGAGGACAAACACCTGATCTCCACCTGCTCCTACTTCCTGTCCCCTTCCTACGATCTGATTGGTTGTCTTCACACACTGGTGGTCTGGTGGTAGAAACCTCTCCACCTCTGAATGATGAACCTCCTCCAATTTCCACAGTGACGGTGTGGCATTAAGAATATGAGGGTGCACTCACACTAGGCCATCTGGCCGTGGCCGTTGGCCGTCGCAACTGTGGCCTGGCCACGGTAGGCTCTTGTACATACGTCATCACGTAAGTAACACGTCATCGCCAAGCGTCTGCTGCATGGACCATAATTAGTCTGCCGCCAGTCAGAGTTTTAACAACAATGGACAACAACACAGAGAACACAGTTCGCACTTTGCTGAGTCCGTTGCTTATTTGGATATATGTTTACCGTTTAATGGGAAAGAAGGCTCGTCGCCTTTATTATGTCCGTGGTCGTCGCATGGACTATACGTGATCCAGCTCAGGTTGCGTAGCCGTGCATGTGCGCGACTGCGCGTGTCGGCTCATTAGCATCTGTACCGTAGCGGCCCGTACCGTAGCAGCACACCTCTCCCAAGTGGCCAAATTGGCCTGGCCTGGCCAGACTGGCCACACTCACACTGGCAGATTTGAGCACAGTTAGGTGTGAAAACGGCCACAGCCATGGCCAGATGGCCTAGTGTGAGTGCACCCTGAAAGTATAATAACATGAGGATATTCACCACTGTTACAACGCTAAACATTTCTCTTGATCCTTAGATTCAGACAAGCGACACAAACTAGTTGGTGAGTAAAATTCACTGGACTATTCAGGTCTATAGATCTAGAAACATCTAGCTCTTTGGACTATACAGCTCTATAGATCTAGATACATCTAGCTCATGACTCCTCCCATTCTGATACTTCCCAGGTTCTGACACCAGCTCAGAGAACACTGAGGGGCAGAATCCGGCTCCTGAGGCACAACCTCTGACCACAGTCAGTACTTTACCACTTTACAATACTTATTCTGAGTCATATGTTTACAGTTATATTTATTTGCAGCCTACATTATCACAGCAATAGTAATAGTACTATTTTAACAGTACTTCACCACAGTAATAGATTAACAATCATATTTGAACAGTACGTCATCACAGTAATATGAGTGTACTGTTAATATACACTAATAGATCAACAGTACAACAACGCATTGATAATGTGTTTAATGTTTAATGCTGACTTGTACTTTCTTGCTGTTTAGGTTTGTAGTTAAATCATGAAGAGGCTTCTCACATTCCTCTTCCTAAAGCAGGGTGGCGTGGATCGCTGTTCATCTATAATCATCACAATCAGTTTGGGGACTTCAGCTAACTAAAGATGATATATTTGCTTAATAACAATAACATTCATACTTAACTTTATCTTGATAACAACCATTTATCCGTAAAAATTGTATATCAATTAGATCGAGCTAGACTGCTCTAGCATGAATCGCTTTTTTTTGTATTTTTACCAAAAAATTGAAATTTGATTAAATATTAACGTTTTTTTTAATCATCCATATGTAAAAATCGCTGTACTCTTGTTTGGGGTTATTTGGTCAATATAATCCCCCAAAAAAATCAGAAAATATTCTCAATATTCGCTGTTTATAGGTTAGGTCCTTTCATTTAGTGAAGTTATTGGGCTTCGTGTGACCAGAGTTCATATCTTTGATGATCTTCCTCCACTAGCGTCCTGATATCAGATGTCTTACGCTGAAAGACAAAACACACACACACACACACACACACACACACACACACACACACACACACACACACACACACACACACACACACACACACACATTAAACCACACATTCATAAACACACATATCAACACACATTTAGCTGAACTGTATACATCTAAACATATATATGGATGAAGATTAGATATTGCTAAAAAATATGGTGAACATTATATATAAATGAACGTTATATCTTTCTGAACGTTATGTATAAGTGAACATTATGTAGAGCTGAACATTGTTGATAATGATGTAATGCTGAATAAATATTAAAGCCAGCTGAACATAATATTGTAAGAACAATTCATTAAGGGTTACATGAAACTTGGTCGCTGTAACAGTGTGTGAGCATCAGTGCGTCTGATGTTGGAGTCAGAGTCACGTCTCTGTGGATAATCTCATCGAGCTGTTCTTCTGAATACATCGATATGAAGGCGCTAACGGCGCTGCTGCTGTTGGTCTTTGGTCACGATGTGTCCTCAGATATGACTGATGACAGTTTTTCCTGTTCAAAACTATTATTCCATAGTTGACTACTAATCAATTGTTTACTATTATTCAATAGTTTTTTTTCAAACGTTTCAAAAGGTTTGTTTCTGGTCCCTGAATAGAAGACATTGAGTTGTTAGATTTCCTTGTAAAACTGAAAACCATTCACTTATCATCCAAAATGCGACCAGTTAATCCACAACATGATTAATCATTGACTTTGCATATTCATTTGATGAAGTTGTTCATGAATCAAATAAATATAATCTATTATCGCTACTAAACATTAAACTTCAGTTTGGAGTGATTCTGTTTAAATATACTTTTAATCCCATTTCCACTCTTCTTGTTTAACCATTAGTAGGTTGTACAAACAAATCCAACCTGAGGGTTCCCGCCAAATTCCTGTTGAATTTAGAATCAAAATAATTAATAATAATTTAGATTAAATCATGTTCTTTAATAAACAAAAGTTTCCCACATTACCTGTACGGCCAGGGGGTGGAGCCATAGGACAGGGGGAGGGGCCATATACCTGTCTATCTGCTGGGATGTACATATTATGGCGCGTTCACATCGCTGGGAATTATTGTTTCCACTATGAGGATTTCCTACATGGCGTCGTCTGGACTCTCTCCTTCCCAGAGTTTGTTGCGGTTGGGACGATGGATGAGGTTCAGTTTTTTCACTTTGACAGCAACACCCAGAGAATTGTCCCCAAACCGGCCCGGGTGGACCAGCTCACCAGAGATGACCCCGACTACCTGGAGAGGGAAACTGGATACTTAGTGAGTCATCAGCAGGACTTCCAAGGCATGCTTAAGACTCAGAAGGAGCGCTTTAACCAGAGAGGAGGCAAGTTTATATCTAATGTCTGACATCTGCCATGTATGTAATACATACTGTATGTAGTACAGTATGTATTACATACATACTGTACATATATACACATAATAAATATAAAACAAAGTACACACAAAGTAGCAGTACTCAGTTTAGTAGTATTTGTACATAAACTGAAGAGACCAAAGCCTTTTGTGTGTGATCTTTAGTGACCAGAATCCCAATAATAGATCAATAATATACGATTACAATCTTATCTACAGTTTGATACGTCTCATCTCATTAAATTTGAAAATGTTTCTAAGAAGTGACTGCATCCAGGTCCGGTCTACCCTCCAGCTAGGGGGCTTCTGCTGGGCTCCTGCAGGCCAAGGGCCCAGGCTGGGAGTGTTGGTGGACCGTGCATTGTGGAGGTCTGGTGGTACTGATCCAGGGCCTGGTACCGGTAGTATCACGCTATGAGAATGCTGATAAGGGTGATGGTGATCAACAGCGTTATTCTCATCATGGATATCATCCATCAATATAAATAAATCAAATCAATTTGATTTGATTTGATCTTTATTTAGGATATTATCCATCTTATGGTGGAAATTTACGGGATAGAAGTATTGACCCTAATGGGTATATGTAGGCGTGTATGTGTCTTTATGTAGGTAAGTGTATGCATGTATATGCAAACACACTGTACGTATGACATTTTGTTTGGTACTCGATATAAGCTGAAGCTTCTGCCCTTACCCTTTGGCTATGACCAATAAAATGCATTCATTCATTCATTCATCCATTCCATGTTTCCACCGAGGAGAACTCTCTGCGTGTGTGTTGACGGCTGCTTTAACCTGTTGCCCTCTGATTACTCAACGCACCACAGGTGTGCCGCCTCACCAGCCCCAGACTCCAGTCAGAGCCGGCCAGGTGAGGCTGCCTAGACCAGCCGTCCTCCACACACCACGCCCACGTTGACCCGCACCACCAACGGGAGGCTGGGGAGCATCCCCGGCCTCACGAAGCCGTTACGCTCCAACGCGTGTTCAGCCGCTCACGTAGCTGCGTCTCAGTTCTGTCCTCCCCAGGTAAGGGCGGGTCCAGTCCGGGGGTTCTTCATTCCCCAACACGACCACCCAGGGCCGCTGCTGGCCATTTCAGCGCCCTACGCGAGCGGGAGGCACCGACATTTTTTACCTGATATAGGTAAAAATAAGTTTTTAACTATATTAGGTAAAAACATCTAATTAGCCGAAATTGAGTGATAGGTTAATCAATGAAGAACAAACAACTAATTTACATATTTTTTTAATTCATTAATGTATTTTTTTTTTTTTTTTTTTTTTTTTACAAACCTTAATTTTTGGCGCCCCCCTCAGGTACTTGGTGCCCTACGCACTCTGCGTACTCGGCGTATAGGGAGCGGGCCTGCGACCAGCACACACACAGGTCCAGAAGTCCCAGTCTGCCAGCACTCAGCGGTTAGAGGAAGCCTCCCCCACCGGGACCCCGTAAGGTCCAGGAGCAGAACCCTGGAGGTCCAAACGCTCCTGTGGAGCCAGCACACAGCGGGGGGACGCCACAGTCCTGACACAGGGCGGCATCCCATAATACTCCCAGAGCCGGGCTGTCCAACGCAATCCGTGCAGTAAATAAATCGCTGTCTCTGAAGGGACAAAGGGCAGTCGGATCCTTAAACTTAAACTGAACATCAATATTTGAGTCAGTGTGTGACGTGACTTTACAGACGGAATCGATTCAGCACACCACGGTCCTCATTCTCTCTCTCTCGCTCTCGTTCCCTCCCTCTCCCCCCCCCCTCTCTCTCCAGAGCGTCCGCAGGTGTCTCTGCTCCAGAAGAGCCCCTCCCCCCCAGTGGCGTGGACCTGAACCTCACGGCCGTCCCACAGGAGGACTGGGGGAGGTACGAGTGTGTGGTCCAGCTGAAAGGCATCGAGGACATCTCCACCCCCCTGGACCCCGCCCTCATCGGGACCAACTGGGGTAAGACTGGTGTTGGAGGGGATGGAGGTGGGGAACACATGTCTCACCACCTCCACCTGACCTCATCACAACCACTGCCAGGTGTACCTGGACACTGCTGAAGCTACTGGGTAAACACACCGCTCCCAGGAGTAGCTCACTGCAGCAGAACAGGGTGGATTGTGGGTAAATGAGTTCTATGAATTGGGCTAGGCTCAGATCAGTCCCCGAATGACCCTGAGCTCCAGAACTGATTCTAGAGGAATAGTTACACTGACGTTGTGTTAGTAACGAAAAGCTGTGTTTCCACCCAAATTACCCGGAACTTGGTTTCAAGGAACCAAGTGGTTCCTTAAGCCGATTTCGGTCTGCGTTTCCGCCACGGTCAAAATTCCTGCGAAGATTAGGCCCATTCAGGTCCTTTTACGCCAGCGTGTTCCATGGACAGCACACATCCAAAGATTGGATTTTAGGTTTGGTTCTGTTTAATATAATTGGTCCTAATGGATGGTGCTGAGATTCGTGCTAAGGAGCCAATTCGGATATTTTCACACTCAAAGCCTAGCGAGCGTCAAACACGAAAGTTGACAGAGAATCTCTGCCAACATGTCGACTAAATATTTCTCACACCTTACATTTTTCGTTGATTTGATTACATAGTTTTACTTACCTCATATTTTGCCATAATTTTTTTCTTCCTTTTTAACCAAATATTGGTTTGTATGGAGGTAACTGACTTTGGTCCGGTCTGTACAGTTTTCTGCTTTCCAGGTGTATAGATATTTAATGAAACCCATATCTCTCTGTTATACAAAACGGACCAGGGCCAAGTTTCCCGAGAGTGATGGATCCACGCTCCTCTTAACATGAACGGGTAGGTAGAAGAGGTGTTGTTGTGCCTTACCCACGGTAGAGGGGATGTCTGTCCTCCAGGACAGATCATCGGCCACAGTCACGCCCAGAAACTTGAAGTTGGACTCCCTCTCTACCTCCTCCCCTCCGATTAGGAGTGGAGAGTGGCTGTTGTTTTCTGGCCCTGCGGAAATCGATGATCACTTCCTTGGTCTTGGTGGTGTTGAGAACCAGGTTGTGATCACCGCACCACTCTCCCAGTCTCTCGGCCTCCCTCCGGTATGAGGTCTCATCATTTCCTGTGATGAGGCCACGTACCGTTGTGTCGTCAGCATATTTCACTATGAGGGTAGATGGAGAAGAGGAGCAGCAGTCATGAGTGAAAAGAGTGTAGAGAAGTGGGCTGAGCACGCAACCCTGAGGGACCCCGGCAGGGTGGGGGAGACCTGCCAATCCTGACATGTTGTGTGCGGTGTGTTAGAAAGTCCAAAATCCAGTTGCATAATGTGGTGTTCAGGCCAAGTTTGTGTAGTTTGCTGTGTGTGTCTGTTTGGCAGGATAGTGTTGAAGGCTGAACTAAAGTCAACAAAAAGGAGTCTCCCATACGTGTTCCTGTGCTAAGGATGTTCTAGTAGAGTGTGTAACACAATGACAATCGCATCCTCTGTTGACTTGTTCTTCCGGTAAGAAAACTGATTAGGATCTAATGATGGCGGTACGGAGGCTTTATTGTGTTTCATGACCAGCTTCTCAAAGCATTTAAATTGAAATAAGGTTTACCAATGCCCATAGCCTCTTTTTTTCTCACGTTACCTCAGCATCCGCCGCGTCACCCCCTCCTCCACATGTTCACATCCATACACCTAGCACACACTTCCATTCCCTTACCCCCCCCCCCCCACCCTGCAAACACGGCAATGACAAATGGTAAATTACTCTGGACCTAAAAAACCAACATAGCAATTAGTCTACTTTCAAATAAAATTAGAGCGCTTTAATTCATTACTTCCACACTTTATGTAAAAAAGAAAAAAGGTCCAGAGTTGACTTATTAGCTTAGCATTTTACATTTCTTCCTCTTACGTGTACTCTTATGAAGGAGACGGTGTTTCTTGCAGAGCTCCAGCAGGGCCTCCTCCTACGTGTGTGTTTGAGTTTCACTTCAGAGCCGAATTGAATTCCTATTGGTCCCGTCCGGCCTCTCCCTCGTGATCCGTCTCTTGTTCGCAGGTTTCCTGGTCAGTGCGTCTGATGCTCGAGTCGGAGTCACGTCTCTGTGGATAATCTCATCGAGCTGTTCTTCTGAATACGTCGATATGAAGGCGCTAACGGGGCTGCTGCTGTTGGTCTTTGGTCACGGCGTGTCCTCAGGTAAGACTGACTCAAGTTTTCACTTTTCAAAACTATTCTTCCAAAATGTTTGGTTCATGGTCCCTGAAGATATACGATGCTTCGATTCCCTCATTTGAGTATCATTTGATTATCCTCTCTAATGAGTTCAATTAATCCACAACATGGTTCAGCTTTTACTGTGATTATTTAAACTAATGAACATTTATTCTGGATTCGAACTGTGAGAACGAAACCAGTGCACTGGTTTGATGATGTCGTTCCCAAATGTACAATCTATTAACAGAACCAAACATTATTCCCTCCTACAGTTAGGAGGGAATCCGTGTACGTTAATGTAAGGGATCCTGATATTTAGGTTCCTGTTTTTTCAGCAACATGTTTTTTATTATTTATTTACATTTTGAAGGTCAGTTGGTGGTGTTTTCTGTTTGTTTTGGACTGCAATGTACTTTCGACTCCACCCTGCTACTTCCTGCTTTTCTTTGGTTTGCTGATATCCCCTGAGTTTGTGAACATACCTGTTGCTAATGTGTGTTGATTGGTTTGTGGCTACTTAAGCTCAGTGTGCCCATTCAGTCTCTGTCGGATCGTGCCTGTATGATGCCTGTGCCTTGCTGGGAATAAACTCAGAGAAAGTTCTTATAACCAAGCCTTCTGTCTGCGATTGGATCCTTTTGTACCGAAAGCCTAACAGTTAAGCAGTGGCGGATTTAGCAAATCGGGGGCCCAAGGCGAAGATATGTATGGGGCCCACCTCATTCGATCTTTAAAACAGAACAGAGAAAAAATAGATACCGACTGAATGGTGGATAGGCAGGTAAAGCTAATCTACTGAGTAGTGTCCTCAGAATACTCAGAGTACGGGTGAGCATGTTTAGTACTGTTGTGTGGTTCTCTAATGGCGCGTTTCCACTGCAGGGTGCGGAACGGATCGGATCGCAAAGGTGCGGGTCGGGTCGCGTTTCCACCGCCAAAAGTGGGCGTGACCCGGACTTTGCCGTACCCGTTCCGGCCCCATTCTCGGGACTCCTCCGTTGCAGTACCCAAAACGAGACCAGACGCCTGAAAGGGTCCCGTGAAATTCTAGCTACACCCCCCCTCCGTTGATTGGTCGACAGAATCGTCACTTCCGGGTGACGCGGGGATAAAAACAAACAAACAGTAGCCTCGAGGTATTATTCTTTACAATTAACATGTTGCGTAAAAAGCTTGCTTGGGCGAACAAGGAGGTGGAGACGTTCGTCTGTATTCTTGGGGAGGAAGACGTTGTTTACGATGTTTACGTAGCTGCCGCGGCGATCGACATCCGGCCTACCACCAAGGGCACTGTCGGCAGTGGAAACGCGACCTCGGAACTGAGCTGGGCTATACCGCCCCCTCCCTACCGCACCTTTGCGATCCGATCCGTTCCGCACCCTGCAGTGGAAACGCGGCATAATAGACAGGGTTATTTTCTTCCTTCATTTCTCGTCAATGAGTCATCTTGTTGGGTTGGATTCTTCTTGTGTTTCTTCCTTCATATCTTGCTAAACCCTTTACAGGCTGCAATTCAGAAAGAGGCCAAGGCAAGGTGGCACACACGGACATGCACACATACACACACACATACACACACACACACACGTAAACGCTAACGCAAACATACACACATACACAAAAACACAAACATTATATAAGCAATGTCAGAGACAGTTTTTAATTTTAAAGCCTACAACAATGTCATGGGATTTAAAAATAATAATTTACTTTTTAACTATTTGTTATATTTTGTGTAGAAAACGAACGAGCAGTCCAAGTAAACAGGATTACATGTAGGCGTACATCAGTATTTTGTTTGATACTTCGATTTTTACTATTGTTTTCTGTATTGTTGGCTGTTTCTCAGCGTCGTTTAATATGTTCTGAGGAATTTGACTCCAACGGAAAATGTTCTACATGACTGCAGCTGTTGATTGCTTTATAGCATTAAAAGCTTTTAAACACAGTTTTTTTACTTCCTCATCTTGCTGCACCCTTTACAGGCAGGTATTCACAGTGGCATATTTAGCAAATTGGGGGCCCAAGGCTAAGATATGTATGGGGCCCACCTCATCCGATCTTTAAAAGAGAAAAGATAAAAAAAAATCCCGACTGAATGGTGGATAGGCAGGTAAAGCTATTCCACGCCGAAGTAAAGGTTGGAGATGAGAAAAAAAACCTTCCCCTTTAAATACACTTTTTTACTCCAAAATATAGAAGGAAAGCAGAGAACGCACAGAGTGTAGCACTCCACAAACTAATAGTCACGATGGAACCCAAAAGGGAATAAGGTTTCAGATAACACCTGTCTTTGCCAAAATGCCAGGAAAACCAGCACTGTTAATTCTTTTTTTTTTTTTAAATCAAATCAATATAACCAGCAAGAGAAGTAGTTAGGGCCAACCCCCACAAACAGTCATATACTTAACAAATATTGCCAAGATGAATAATTGACTTTGCATGTGTGAGTGAGGTTGCAATTGGCATTGCAATTGAGATTGACAATTCAAACATTCTACAAACAAGCCTTTGTATGAGAGAGAGAGACAGAGAGAGGGAGAGAGAGAGTCTATGAGCGGGAAAAGATAGATTGTTCTCCACATCACATGCTTCTAACACCGGGATTCCACCGGACACGTTACGGCAACGTTACGGCTGCGGCACGTCTTGGCCGCGACTTTGCCCTGCTTGCATTTCCACCGGGCGCGTTACGGCAGCGCAACGCTGCCTTGCGAGCCAGCCGTATTCCCGCGAGATCACGAGATCCCGCGATAATCCTAAACCTAATGTACTCACCTTCCACTCCCAAAACTACTGCAATTAAATGCCAGGCTTTGTCCTTTCTGACATTGTTCTTATAAAAAGGATGATTTGAGACCCTTTGATTGATCCCCATAGTAATGATTAAGAGGCAGCAGGTTGTGTTGTAGTTGAAGGTCTGGACAGCCAGCGCTGTGGGCTACAGTGAGATGTTTGGATGTCAATAAGATCATACTGAAAGTTCCTACTTTACCTAGACGGCCAGGGGGCGGAGCCATGGGATAAGGGGGCGGAGCCATAGGACAGGGGGAGCCATAGAGCAGGGGGAGGGGCCATGGGCCTTTCTGTCGAGAGGGATGGACAGTATTAACCTGCGAAGTGAAAGTATGTTTTCAAGCATCAGATCAAGGCCATGGGCCTTTCTGTCGAGAGGGATGGACAGTATTAACCTGCGAAGTGAAAGTATGTTTTCAAGCATCAGATCAACTTAGTTTGTAGGGCACTTTATCGTTTTATTTACTGTCATTTCTTATTTATTTTATATTTTGCCATTATTCATCTGCTGCATCAACAATCTCAATAACTGCAGGACCTTCTAGCCTTTTTAGTATATAGTGCAGTCACCATTTAAGGCCAATTGTTATTGTGTGTATTTATTGTATTGAGCTCCTGGATGGCTTTATTGATCCCCATTGGGACCACAGTATCGATCTATCTATCCATCTATATAGCCTTAACATCTTTTCTTTTATTTGAGCCGCTTGGGTAACTTTATTTCCTAACCCTTTTCATAACCCTTTATTTTATTATCACGTTTAGACTTGTCTTGCCTCATCTCTGCATCTCTGCTTTATGTGGCCAAGCGGCCGCATACCTGTGCCTCTATGTTAAAACTGCCACTGACTTTAGGTCTACTTTGAATCCTAAGTATTATATTAACACTCGGTGATTAACACTCACTTATTATTAACTAGTCAACGTTCTTTGAGAATCATCACTCACGCGCACACACGCGTATACACACGCAGACACACACTAATTTAATTATTATCATTGCTATATATGCTATATATTATTATGAAATATAATTATATAATAATTATATTATTAATTATTATCATTCCAATGATAGCAATGTGAAGATAGTTAATATGCCGGCATCGAATACAGAAATTCACCAATATGCTTATAATTATGACAACATTTTAAGAGCTATTTCAATAATAGTTTAATATTCATGTCAGCAGTAATGATTAAGAGGCAGCAGGTTGTGTTGTAGTTGAAGGTCTGGACAGCCAGCGCTGTGGGCTACAGTGAGATGTTTGGATGTCAATAAGATCATACTGAAAGTTCCTACTTTACCTAGACGGCCAGGGGGCGGAGCCATGGGATAAGGGGGCGGAGCCATAGGACAGGGGGAGCCATAGAGCAGGGGGAGGGGCCATGGGCCTTTCTGTCGAGAGGGATGGACAGTATTAACCTGCGAAGTGAAAGTATGTTTTCAAGCATCAGATCAACTTAGTTTGTAGGGCACTTTATCGTTTTATTTACTGTCATTTCTTATTTATTTTATATTTTGCCATTATTCATCTGCTGCATCAACAATCTCAATAACTGCAGGACCTTCTAGCCTTTTTAGTATATAGTGCAGTCACCATTTAAGGCCAATTGTTATTGTGTGTATTTATTGTATTGAGCTCCTGGATGGCTTTATTGATCCCCATTGGGACCACAGTATCGATCTATCTATCCATCTATATAGCCTTAACATAGCCACACATTTACATGTATGCAGCCAGTAGTTATCCATTTTAATTGAGCAAGCTCTTTTACATTTTATTGAGTTTTTTTTATTTAAACAGAATAAATAACTGTTGCCAGACAGAGGGGGGCTGCCCCCTTCTTCTCCTGCGCTGTAGGCGGGCAAGGAGAAGACGGAAGGGTTTGGGTGCACCCCATCAATGAACAGAGACAAGAACAGGGGGTATGCCACAATCTGGTCCAGGAGCTCCGTGCAGATCCTGAGAGGCACGCCAATATTTAAATTCGCCACTAAGTGTGCAATGGCAGAACCATATGGTGCAGCCTATATGATGACCTATAATCTAGTTATTATCCCTCTCTGGTATACTCTTTTGTATATATATATATATATACTTTTTTTTTATCCCTCTGGATAAATACAGTGATGTTATTGCTGTGCTGGATTCAGTAGCCAGTGTATTTTATTTCAATGCTCGAGACACTTAATGTTTATTTTTCCTTAAATCCAGAGAGACAGTTAATACATGATCTGATACCAGAGAGACAGTGAATACATGACAATGCATTTTTGAGCTTTGCCTGTGTTTTCTTTTACTTATCTATTTTATTGTATGAGAATGTTTCTATGTGAAGCACTTTGAGTCTGCTTCATGTATTAAAAGTGCTATAAGAATGAAGTTGCCTTGCCTTAAATAAAAAAATAGTAATCTGGGTTCTACCTACATGGTGTGATTATATGTGACTTGATTCCGTCTATTTCCCATTATGGTTAATGGTTTGGGTACTTAGTCCACCATTGTTGATTTCTCACCTGAAGATCCAATCTCCAGAGCTATGGCTCGCCAGGCAATGACCTTTTTGGAGTTGTCTTTGTAATGATGGGAACTTTGGTCATACAATTCGACATCTTTTTCCACCTCTACGACCAGTCTCTCATCGTCCATTCTCGTAATTGTTTATCACAAACGAAAGAGGAAGACATCCAGTGGTGAGGGGTAGATATGGAGGTGCCTACGGGACCCGGGATGTACAAACCAGCTTTTACAAAGCGCTTTTTCAGGGGCGGCGACGCTCGGGAATAGAACATTGTCTCGAAGCGGCGCGGCGCGGAACGCTGCCGCGCGTCTAGTCGGCGCCGGTGTGGGCTAGTCCACCCGGAATAATGGGGGCAGACTTTTTGACGCGACGCTGCGGCGCCGGTGTGTGGAGGCCTTGACGCATCCGGTGGAATCAGGCCGTAACAGTCCTACTTATTGACGTCTTCTCACAGGTCTTCACCTAGCGCCACTTCACAGCTAGCTACTGCTGCTGCTGTAGCGGCTTGTTCAACGCTTTGGACGTTGTTGTTCCTGTCTGTATCCCCAACAGTAGCCATAAGAAAGTGTGTCATCTTTGGCAGCGTTGCCAAATACTTTCCGGCGTCTTTTTTCATTTTTCTTTTATTTGAGCCGCTTGGGTAACTTTATTTCCTAACCCTTTTCATAACCCTTTATTTTATTATCACGTTTAGACTTGTCTTGCCTCATCTCTGCATCTCTGCTTTATGTGGCCAAGCGGCCGCATACCTGTGCCTCTATGTTAAAACTGCCACTGACTTTAGGTCTACTTTGAATCCTAAGTATTATATTAACACTCGGTGATTAACACTCACTTATTATTAACTAGTCAACGTTCTTTGAGAATCATCACTCACGCGCACACACGCGTATACACACGCAGACACACACTAATTTAATTATTATCATTGCTATATATGCTATATATTATTATGAAATATAATTATATAATAATTATATTATTAATTATTATCATTCCAATGATAGCAATGTGAAGATAGTTAATATGCCGGCATCGAATACAGAAATTCACCAATATGCTTATAATTATGACAACATTTTAAGAGCTATTTCAATAATAGTTTAATATTCATGTCAGCAGTAATGATTAAGAGGCAGCAGGTTGTGTTGTAGTTGAAGGTCTGGACAGCCAGCGCTGTGGGCTACAGTGAGATGTTTGGATGTCAATAAGATCATACTGAAAGTTCCTACTTTACCTAGACGGCCAGGGGGCGGAGCCATGGGATAAGGGGGCGGAGCCATAGGACAGGGGGAGCCATAGAGCAGGGGGAGGGGCCATGGGCCTTTCTGTCGAGAGGGATGGACAGTATTAACCTGTCTGTCGTAACCTGTCTGTCTATAGTGATGTACAGCTACCTGTCTGTCAGTCTGTCTGTCTACAGTGATGTACCGTATTAACCTGTCTGTCTGTCTGTCTGTCTGTCTGTCTGTCTGTCTACAGTGATGTACCGTATTACCCTGTCTGTCTGTCTGTCTACAGTGATGTACCGTGTTAACCTGTCTGTCTGTCTACAGTGATGTACCGTATTAACCTGTCTGTCTGTCTGTCTACAGTGATGTACCGTATTAACCTGTCTGTCTGTCTGTCTACAGTGATGTACCGTATTAACCTGTCTGTCTGTCTGTCTGTCTACAGTGATGTACCGTGTTAACCTGTCTGTCTGTCTGTCTACAGTGCTTCACTCTCTGCAGGTTTTCCTCACGTCGTCTTCTGGACTCCCAACCTTCCCAGAGGTTGTTGCTGTTGCGATGGTGGATGGAGTTGAGATTGGGTACTATGACAGCAACATCCAGGGAGTAGTCCACAAACAGGCCTGGATGTACCAGATATACAGAGATCATCCAGGTGAACTGGAGATGATAACTGAAAGGGCTCTGGGTGCCCAGCAGAGACTCAAGGCCAAGATGTTGGATCTGAAGAAGCTCTTTAACCAGACAGAAGGTAAGTTTATATCTGATGTCTGACCTTTCACATTTAGATATTCATCATTTAAACCCAGAATAAAGTTTCACCATGCTCCCAAACAGTGTTTGAATTACCCCACCAGCTTCGCGGGGGGGGGGGGGGGGGGGGTCAGCATTCCCATTGGGGGGGGCGATGGCGTCATTAGAAAGCCCTGCCTCTATATTCATACCTTCATCGTTACACACTTACGGTGTGTGGCCTACATTCTTCTGAAGTTGTATGAAATGCCTATGCCAGGTAGCTAATTCTGAAGAAAGAAACACATGCTAACAGATATCTTGGGGAAACAACAAACAACACCAACTTAATCAAGAAAGTATAATGGGAGGATTTTTCGCGATTGTTCATTCACGTGACCTGCAGGTTGGGGCAGCGGCGAGCTGAATGCGGACAGCAGGCTAACTGACGTGACTGACAACGAGTGAACACTGAACCAACCCCACTGACGTTACAATATCTATACATCATGGGCCTACTCATTGGCGTCAGTTTGGTTTGAAATGTGCTGGGGACAGAGATGCATTCGGAAGTGCATTTTTAGAAGTGCTGGGTACAATGAGGATGCACTCCTTTTTCTCTCTTTAGTGCCGGTAATGAAAGGTTCTGAAAGACGGCATAACCATGTAGCTAATTACTAAGGAATAAGATGTATACAAAATCTGTATGGCAAGTTTTATGAAGAAAACGTTTTCAAAAAGCATCGGACATATGACCCACTATGTTCTGCTCCATGTATCCAATGTTGACAACGTGACATGATATGGCTAAGCTAACAACATAAACAAGAGGAGCTAGGAAAGGAATTTAACTGTGTATTTAAGTTCAGAAGGGCCAAAGGTGTGGCTACACACAGCACTACAAAAGTCGTCAAGATTGAAAAAGAAAAAAATATTTGTTGCACAGCTGAACGCTGTATCACATCAGGAGCTGGCTGTTCTCAATTCACAACACGCATTCCATCAAAACTAGCCTACATCAGGCATTCTGACCAAAACTCATGCACTCCCCCCCTCAATTATACCAGAATTCAAGAATAACCAAAAGTCACTTTGTGTCAACAAGAGACTGACTCCACCGACTATCAATTGCAAGTTAAAACAGCCGACCACTTGAGTGCAAAAAACACAAAAGACCTCGCCACAGCACCAGCAAATCTTAAGCAATATATATTGCGTCTTTATTTATGTGGCAGTGGTCTGCAGATGCATCCCGTGGTGTAGCCTACCACACCCATTTAGTTCATCAGGTTATCGTTCTGATACTGTCCATGGTACTACCAACCTGCTCTGGTGCTTCTTACCTATGTATTCAGGCTAAAATTACTTGATTGTCTGATGCCTCATCATCCCAGCCAAAGAGTATTGGTATTCTTAATAATGGCTACTTGCCAAATCGAAAAAAATAACTTCACACAGTGTGTCTTTTTCCAATGTATTTGTTATCATTCGTAGCGTTGATCAGCAGAGAAATAATTTGCCAAAGTCGTTGACGTCGCTTAGCAACCGAATACGAATGTAGTCTACAGCATTGAGAAGAGCCGTGTAATAAGTAAGGGATAATGTATAGAATGCCAGTCATTATCGGGAAAATAAACCCCGACAGGGCGAACAGGACACCAACGCGCAGCGAGGGTAATTGCTTCCCACTGAAGGGGCTTAAATTCGACCGGCGACGTTCTACATATTATCCAGCTTATTACACGGCTACTTGCCAAAACGAAAAAATGACTTCACATGGTGTGGCTTGTTACAATTTATTTGTTACCATCATTCGTAGTGTTGATCAGCAGAGAAATAGTCCGCCAAAGACGTTGACGTCGCTTAGCAACCGAAGACGCTGGGGTTGAAAAGTTACCGGACCTCTTGAGGAGTGATACCAAAGGCGTCATTATAGGCAAAAAGTCCTTTGTTTTCCTTGACAGCGGTCAATTTATATCTAGCATTCACTGCGAAGTTGGGAAGAGCCCATGCAAGTGAACGGAGCGTTCCACGGCATGGAGAAGACCCGTGTAATAAGTAAGGAATAATCACAGAGAGGCCGGGCAATAAACAGTTTGATATGCCTGGCCCGTGGACGGCTTACCGCCCGAGACGAAGTCGAGAGCGGTAACCTTCCGCGAGCCGGGCATATCAAACTGTTTATTGCCCTGCCTTGAGGTGATTATTCCGTTTATTCTACTTCGCGCCGGCCAACATAATAAAACAATTCAAATAGGCCTACTTTAATAATTAGCCTTTTTCTTATTCGTATTGCATGCTTATTAAATGTATACTCTGTTTAAGTTCATCTCCCTCGAAAAGTAGTTCCCTTTAGAACTACGGTGAATAACGTTAGCTCAGCTGTAGGTAACTCGTTTCTATAGCAACCACACAAGGCTGGATCTGATCACTAGTTTAATAACGTAGTTGCTACATTCGTATCAAGTCAGCTTTAATGACGATCGATCAAACATGCACTCCTTGGTTTATTTTTACAATGGACCTCATGTTGGAAATGTATGTGATAGAAAACGATACAAGCGGCGTATTGATCTACTGTGCTCAGTCAGCAGCAAGTAGAACCGACAAGTCAGCGGGCAATATGCCGGATTAATGCACCCCTCCCAGCCAATCAGAATCGAGCATTCTTAAATGAAGTAGAATAATCCATTATAATTAAACTAGATTATTTTTTATTTTTTTTTAAAAAGTGGTGGGTACAAAATGATTCATGACGAAATCTGGTGGGGACGCGTCCCCGGCGTAATCGACGCCTATGGGCCTACTTCGAACATACATCAACAGTGGTGATCAAGGCTATATAACAGACGATTGCAGAACATAAACGCTATGTTATGCATTGACATAATGCCCCTCCTCCTGGCGTTGAAATAAATTTGCCTACTCCCCTAACTGAAATAAAGGACGTACATTATATCACTAAATCTAATAACTATAAGGCAATATATTATTTTGGACTAAAAGTAGGACAGTAGGCTTATACCACGGAGGAAAGAAATGACAAACATCAAGTAACTCAATCTAATTTGTTTGTTCATGAGCTACAAAACTAGTTGACTTGCATTTTTTCACAACTCACAAGGAACCTTCACCTTGATACCGTAGCTCTCCTCGCAGCTCTATTGGTAGCGACGAACACACATAACCTGCATAACCTGCCAGTGCCGCCGGTGTTTCGTAATGGAGCAATAGTCGAGTGATGTCAAGTAAACAAAAGTCAAAAGATGCTGAAGGCACAGAGATGGTACAGTCCACTGAAGGGGCGTTTGAAATCGTATGACACTAGATTATTACTTTCATGATGAGCACAGATTGAGAAATACTACTTCCCGTAAGTATTTCAGTACACGGGGCATTTAAGAATATTAGTAGCCCTTACCTCCATTAACTATATGTCTTGTTACTTTATCTGTGAATTTAATTGTATTTTTATTTTGGAGTTAGGCATTTTTTCATGTTAACTACAAACTTTTAGAATAATTTTCATTGATTCATGAGATGAAACCAACACATTCTCACTCCGAGCCCGTCGATTTTTGACAAACAGTCAGTGACTTTGGCTTCAGCTTCTGACGCAAAAGGGTACCCTTGTGCTTCTTTCTTCAACGCATGGGGTTTGACCCGATGGCTGCACATAGAGACGCTATGAGCATTCATCCCATTGGCTAACGGAGGACCTTGTGCTGCTTTTTTCGACGCAGGGGGTTTTCCACTCATTACAATGTAATCCCTCCACGGCAATATATGAAGCTATGAGCATTCATCCCATTGGCTAACGGAAGACCCGGTGGCTGCACATTAACGGCGATTTTACAGTGAAATCTGTGACATTACTCAACACAACTACACCAACGTGTCCTTGTTAATTACACAACATGTATGGGTTAAGGCTATGGACATCAGTTGTCCTATTTTGTGCTTTGATTGGGAGAAACAATAATTTTTTGGGTAGCTGAGGTCGTTGCTATAGAGACCAAGTCCGTCCGCTTTGTTTGACAACTGACAGAGCAACCCTATCTCATCAAAATTACGTTCCCAGAGAACTATTCGGCATTCTCATTTACGTTTGTCTGAAAAACGTATTTTGTCCGTGATTACGTTTTAATGAACATATCGTAAATACGAATTCGTTCTTAGCCTATTTTTTGCCATTTATTTACCGTGTTACTATGGCAGAATAAAGAATAAATTCATGCATTATCATTCAACTTGAACATGTGTTTTTACAGTAGAGTGGTGGAGAGGGATGACGTATGTGGGCCAACCCGGAAGTGAGCGTCGCCCTGGGTTCCCTTGACAACAAGCCAACAGGTTTTTTCAATGGATTTTGGATTATTGCAGAAAAATCCTCAACTCCTCAAAAACGGAAAATAAATAAATAAATAAAAATAACCGTGCTCCAAAGAACGAAGTGTAAACCAATGCATTCTGAATGGGAGTGTTTCTCTGATTTTTCCACACAACGAAATGTAAACCCATGCAAATAAAGACTTCATGGTCATAATAATTTAAATATCATTAATCTACTACTGAGTGTGTAGGGAGGTATTCTATTTTTTTCAACGGGGCTGAATCCAGTCACTTGACCGTCATGGTTGCTATGGTGGTTGCTATCGACCGCCCCCTCTAATACTCGTGGCTCTAAAAACCACACGGCAAAGGAGCTGCCGTCAATTGGGTTGTTTTTGTCGTAAACTAGGGTCTGATGGTTGAAAAATAGACAGATATTCCAAGGTATCCTTAAAATAATAATAATAATAATAATACATTTAATTTAGAGGCGCCTTTCAAGACACCCAAGGTCACCTTACAGAGCATATAGTCATCATTCAAAACTATGTAAAACAGACTAGGAATAAAAGGAAAACAGAGGTTAAACATGAAGAATAATAATAATTAATAACACTCAAAGACGCCTAAAGTGAAGGGGGGACCTCACTAACCACCACCAGCAGCTTGGATGTGTTTATTTTCTGCAGTTTAGACTTCTTCTATAACAAATTTTTGAAAGCAAAACACCAAGCTCATTGATTTAACGAGGCAGGGTTATTTGAAACAATTTATTAAATAAATATTTGTGAGAGGTCATTCCTTCTCCTGATTTTACTTCCTATTTATGTCTAGGGTAAACCCCTACTGTCCACAAGCATCCCCCCCCTCCCCATATGGATTTGGAGAATTGTTGCCACGTCCCAGTGGTGGAGGTATCATATATATATGAAAGAGGGCATTCAATTATAGCCTACTACAATGATCAATTAGGAGGCCGAAGCCCTAAAGGAAGTGATGCAATAGGTGACTGAGTCGACAACATTTAAGTAAGCTGTATAGGGTCTCTTATATATCAAAGGGGGTCTCAAAGGACGCATACGCTTCAACCTGTGGCTCCAGCACTACAGGAAATGACTCAGCAAGTGCTAAATCTCGTTGCAACTCACCCAGCGGCTCGCTTGCAAGATTTTGGCCTGAAGTTCTTCACAGACCTACACCCTAGCCATCCAACATGCATATCTGAGAATCAGGCCTCTCTTTAATAATGACAAAAAGTTATGAGAGAAACACACATTAACTTTTTGTTATCTCATAAGCGGCGTGGTGCCGGCTCCTTTTGACCTTTTGACCCCGACTTCAAAAACGTGGCCACAGGCCAGCTGTGTCTACACACCTTTAGCCACAAATGTACACCTCCATCCCACAAAAAATGGGGACTACAAACTAACCTCTGTCTTATGTACATTTATTGTACTGTTGGAGGTCACGCCTCTTTGCCGACCTTTTCGAGATAGCTAGGGATGCTAAAATGTTTACACACATTTCCCGGGGCCCCGTGAACGACATATCCGATTTTTGGAGTTCTAGCCCTTAGAGAAAAAAAGTTTTTCCAAATGGACTGTCATTTGGACAAAGCCCCTCAGAAGTGTTGCCTGCAAGACCTAATGGTTCAGAATGTGGTGGAAAAACATTTTTTGAGATAGGAAGGTCCTACCGCCCTGAAATTGTAATACCTTATTCTAGGGCCTAACTGGGACCCCCGCACCGAAACTTGGCCCGGTCAGACCCCGAGGGCAGGCCCCCCCTTTCTGCCCTCGGGGTCCGACCGGGCCAAGTTTCGGTGCGGGGGTCCCAGTTAGGTGGTCGCTGATAAGCACAAGTGCTGAAAGAAAAAGGAGGATGAGCGACGGTGTACACCGCGTTATATAGACACGATACCGTGGGAAATGTGGGCGGTGCCCACGCTGATTGGTGCATAGGTTTAAATTTTCCCGGGACAAGCCCATAAGGCGAAGCCTAGACGGCGTAGCCTACATGAAATAGAACAAATAAAGGTCTGGGCTATTGAAGTTTTACGGTTCCACTGTCATGCACCTACCCGATGTCAAGTGGACCGGGTTGAATTCACTGCGGGTCTCTCTTCTTATATCCATCTTACCAAAGATATTTTATTACTGTCCTTCTCAACACTCTCTGATCTCACTAAAAGGCTGGCCGAACGAAACAGCAATATCGAGGATATTACCGACGTTGAATTTGCAACATTTTGCAACAAATTATTCTAAATCTGCCCAGATATGGACACGTCAGAATGTTGCGGTTTCCACTGGCTACAACGTGCATCTGTGGCTGCTGGTAATGCGACCACAAAGAAGTAAACTCTACGGGGCTATTTTCATTATTATTATAATTTTTTTATTGTTTTTGACGGCACAGCGATCCGGGGCTATTCCCAAAAGATCCGGGGCTATAGCCTCGAATGCCCCGGTCTAACGACTCGCCTGCATGCGTCCATAGGTATATGTTTATATATCCACTCTATTGGTCAGATGAAGAGGTGAGGGAGGTGTAGGGTGGTGTAGGGTGATTTAGGGCGGTGTAGGGTGATGTAGGGGGCTGTAGGGTGGTGTAGAGCTCTGGCTGGTCTTATTCTTTCATCTATTTATTAATATTAATTATGTTATAATAATGATCAGATGGTTTGTGTTGTGATGTCTGTGTATTTAATGTTAATGAAGAATAAAATACAAGTAATCTCACCCTTTCTCTCTCCCCCCCTCTCTCTCTCCCCCCCCTCTATCTCTCCCCCCTCTCTCTCTCTCTCTCTCGCTCTCTCTCTCTCTCTCTCTCTCTCTCTCTCTCTCTCTCTCTCTCTCTCTCTCTCTCTCTCTCTCTCTCTCTCTCTCTCTCTCTCTCTCAGGTACCCACATATATCAGTGGATGTATGGTTGTGAGTTGGATGATGATGATGGTTCTACTGATGGTTATGAGCAGTATGGTTATGATGGAGAGGACTTCATATCGTTGGACCTGAAGACCATGACCTGGATCGCTCCAGTACGTCAGGCTGTCCCCACCAAACAGAGATGGAATCAGGCTAGAGCTTACCAACAATACCTGAAGAACTTCTTCACCAAGCAGTGTGTTGATTGGCTGAAGGCGCTCCTGTCCTATGGGAAGAGCACTCTGCAGAGAACAGGTAGAGTCACATGACCTGGTGCTCGGCGTCGACAGACTCATGTCTCTGAGTCACTGTTCTCTCTCCCCCTCTCTCCGCCTCCTCCCCCCCCTCTCTCTCTCTCAGCCTCCTCTCCCTCGCTCGCTCTCCCCTCTCCACCCTTCTCTCTCTCTCTCTCTCTCTCTCTCTCTCTCTCTCTCTCTCTCTCTCTCTCTCTCTCTGACCACAATATATAAACTAAGTCCTAATGTCCTGAATTAAGCAGACATGACTCAACCCTGAAGGGGGACGCAACTCAGCCCCTTATGGAAGAATATGAAATATGGAATATATTACATGACAAGAACACGTGTTTACATTATGAAATAATCTCTCCCTCTGTCTCTTTCTCCCCCCTCTCTTGCTCTTTCTTTCTTTCTCTCTCCCCCCCTCTCTCTCTCTCTCCCCCCTCTCTCTCTCTCTCTCTCTCTCCCCCTCTCTCTCTCTCTCTCTCTCTCTCCCCCCCCCTCTCTCTCTCTTTCTCTCTCTCTCTCTCCCCCACTCTCCCCCCCCCTCTCTCTCTCTCTCCCCCTCTCTCTCTCTCTCTCTCTCTCCCCCCCTCTCTCTCTCTCCCCCCCCCCCTCTCTCTCCCCCCCCCCCTCTCTCTCTCTCTCCCCCCCCCCCCTCTCTCTCCCCCCCCCCCTCTCTCTCTCTCTCTCCCCCCCCCTCTCTCTCTCTCCAGAGCGTCCGCGGGTGTCTCTGCTCCAGAGGAGCCCGTCCTCCCCAGTGGTGTGCCATGCTACAGGCTTCTACCCTGACAGGGTGGTGGTGTTCTGGAGGAGAGACGGCCAGGAGCTCCATGAGCAGGTGGACCCCGGGGAGGTCCTCCCCAACCACGACGGGACCTTCCAGGTCAGCGTGGACCTCAACCTCAAGGCCGTCCCACAGGAGGACTGGGGGAGGTACGAGTGTGTGGTCCAGCTGAAAGGCATCGAGGACATCTCCACCCCCCTGGACCCCGCCCTCATCAGGACCAACGGGGGTAAGACTGGTGTTGGAGGGGATGGAGGTGGGGAACACATGTCTCACCACCTCCACCTGACCTCATCACAACCACTGCCAGGTGTACCTGGACACTGCTGAAGCTACAGGGTAAACACACAGCTCTCAGGAGTAGCTCACTGCAGCAGAACAGGGTGGATTGTTGGTAAATGAGTTACATGAATAGGGCTAGGCTCAGATCAGTCCCTGAGCTCTAGAGGAATAGTTACACTGACGTTGTGTTAGTCGTGTGTGTAGCATCACGTATCTATTGACATGTGGTCCAAGGATGGAGGGATGGATTGGGGAGGGTTTCTTTCCAAATCTTTCATTACACACTTTATTTATTTTTTCTTGATTTACCTTCAAGGCAAGAGTCCCATCCTTGTTTTCATCCTTGCTGGCGTTGCTGTTGTGGCTGTTGTTGCTGCTGCTGCTGCTGTTGTTGGAGTCCTTCTGTACAAGAAGAGGAACGGTGAGTGGATCAAAACTCTCCAGGAGGACTGAGACCTGATCTCCACCTGCTCCTACTTCCTGTCCCCTTCCTACGATCTGATTGGTTGTCTTCACACACTGGTGGTCTGGTGGTAGAAACCTCTCCACCTCTGAATGATGAACCTCCTCCAATGTCCAAAGTGACGGTGTGGCATTAAGAATATGAAATATATAATAATAACATCAGGATATTCACCACTTTTACAACTCTAAACATTTATTTTGATCCTTAGATTCAGACAAGCGACACAAACCAGTTGGTGAGTAAAATTCACTGGACTATACAGCTCTATAGATCTAGATACATCTAGGTCACTGGACTATACAGCTCTGTAGATCTAGATACATCTAGCTCACAGGACTATACAGCTCTGTAGATCTAGATACATCTAGCTCACTGGACTATACAGCTCTATAGATCTAGATACATCTAGCTCACTTGACTATACAGCTCTATAGATCTAGATACATCTAGCTCACTGGACTATATAGCTCTATACATCTAGATACATCTAGCTCACTGGACTATACAGCTCTGTAGATCTAGATACATCTAGCTCACTGGACTATACAGCTCTAAAGATCTAGATACATCTAGCTCATGACTTCACCTCCTCCCATTTTGATATTTC